>NC_064812.1:74542517-74671579 GCF_023721935.1 Panthera uncia
TTTCTTTCTTTCTTTCTTTCTTTCTTTTTCCTTTCTTCTTTCTTTCTCCTTTCTTCTTTCTTTTTTCTTTCTTTCTTTCTTTCTTTCTTTTTCCTTCTTTCTTTCTTCTTCCTTTCTTTCTTCTTTCTTTCTTCTTTCTTTCTTTCTTTCTTTCTTTTCTTTTCTTTTCTTTTCTTTAAATCCAAGTTAGTTAACATTCTAGCTTCTGAGATCCGTGCACTTGAATTGTCACATACATTGCTTAGCCACTCAGACTAGTGTTTCAGAGGAAGTCTTAGATGCTTCCCCATTTTGAATAAAGATTTTTCTCAGAATAAGGGTTTTGAGTCTGATACTGTCTTGGCGGCTAATTAGCATGTCAAAGGGAATGGATAGGAATCGATACTGGGCTGTCCAAGTGAACAACAGTTTTGACTTTCTTCTTTCTTTTCTCTTTGCTTTTTACGGATGTCCTTTTCCCCTGATGGTGTTTCCGTGTCTCTTTTGTGTCTTTTTCTTCCTTCTTTTTCTTCTCCTTCTGTCAGTCTGTCCTTCACCCCCGCTTTGTGTCTGTTCTGTCCTTTTTCCATCTTTTTGCCCATTTCCTGCTCCCATCCAACATGATATGGAGTTGAATTATTTTTTAAAATGTAATTGTATTCATGAAATAATGTTTGGGGTTGCCCAAATGTAGCTTCCCAACTGTTCTGAAAACTCAAAATAAATTCAGAATAAGAAAGGACCGCTCTGAATCCTGTGGCTTGGCTCCAAATCCAGATTTGCTTTCAAGGAGTTCCCACTGAAAGGATTCGTCACTGCTAACCTCTGTTTTTGTTTTTTGTTTGTTTGTTTGTTTGTTTGTTTTTATTACAAGTAACTTGCTTTCCTATAATCTTCCTCTAAGTAAGACCTAAATGCAATCTTAATGACAGAAGTAGAAAATCTGTATATTTTATTTAGGATAAAAAACAGGTTGGAGTATGGTTGGTGGGGGGTGGGGAGGGGGGCGGTTGTGGGCAAAAGCTCTATCATCTCAATGTAAGCATTTCCTTTCAGAAAGAATGGAAAGAATGGGGCTGGTATGGAATATAAGACCCTTGGGAATATTATAATGCAAAAAGCCATTTTGATTTGGGAACCTCTAGACTAGGAAGGGGCTACTTCTGGCCCCCAGCTGTAAATTTGTTCTCTCTACAAACATGTTTTCATATCAAGTGTCCCGTCCTCTTCCTTCAGAGCATGTATCCTGGTCTAAAATTATGTTTGATTTTGTGTTTTAATTTATTTAATTTTAATGTCAATTGTTTAATTTTGATTTAATTTAATTATTTAGTGTTATTTTTTTAACAATTATTTTTTTAATGTTTTTATTTATTTTTAAGACAGAGAGAGACCAAGCATGAGCAGGGGAGGGGCAGAGAGAGAGAGGGAGACACAGAATCCGAAGCAGGCTCTAGACCCCGAGCTGTCAGCACAGATCCCGATGCATGGCTCGAACTCAGACTGTGAGATCATGACCTGAGCTGAAGTCGGATGCTTAACCGACTGAGCCACCCAGGCGCCCCAATTGTTTAGTGTTATTAACACTAGAGTGGACCTTTAGGTAAGGATAAGTATCTGTCTTCTTTACCTTCCTGTCCTCTATGGGCTTTGGATGGGTTGTGGCATATATTGAGAATTGGCACTTGGAAGGGCGCCTGGGTGGCTCAGTGAGTTGAGCATCTGACTCTTGATTTTGACTCAGGTCATGATCCCAGGGTCATGGGATCGAGCCCCACGTCGGGCTCCAGAAGAGATTCTCTCACTCTCCCCCTACCCCTCTCCCCTGCTTGTGCTCTCTCTCAAATGGAAAAAAAACACAAATAAAATTAAAAAAAGAATTGGCAGTTAGAGGGAAAGAAAGGCAGAAGAATTCGTAGAAAGGAAGGAGAGAGCAAGAGAGAGGAAGAAATAGAGAGGAAGAAGGAGTATTTCAAATATAAAGTTGGAACCACAGAGAGACCGAAATATTCAAAACATGTGCACAATTCTTCATGGCTCTCCTATTCTGCTTTGCAATTTCAGTCTGAGCTGTAAATGCCAAAACAGTGTGAAATAAAGTCTGTGCTCCTGTCGTGTCGTTTGTGGCCTGGGTGTGAACAATTCTTGGAAATCCCCAGAGAACGCTTCGTAGGATTTATAGCCTAATTCCCCAGATGTAGGAGGTTCAGGGAATTGAACCAAGGGCTCTAATTCTTTGCTTTTTCGACAATCATAATGAGCCTGTCTCTTTCCTCCTTCTTAGGGAGGGCAACCACAGCCCTTCCCCTGCAAAAGGCCAGCCGAAGCTTACTGTCTCAGAGAAACACCTGGCCAGTGGCCCGTGTTTACATCCAAACTGCATTTTTAACCTAAAACATTCATTATTATGTGAAATTTCAAGCATATGCAAAAACAGAAGAAATAATACAACGGGTGTCCCCTTCCTGCAGCGTCAGTGAACGGGCGCTTAGTGATTCTGGAATCCATCACGAGGGAAGACGACTTGGGCCAGCGAAGACGCCCGCCTCTGGATGTCTCCTTGGGTCCACTCCTTGCCGAATCGGACTCTTCCTGCATTTGCCCTTTCCTGAATTCGCATTTCCCTCTCCTGACCGAGACAGCAGGGCTGTGCCGGAAGCGAACTCACTGATCACTGAGGTTTTACCAACACATTTTGCGAAAGCCTGACCCGGGAGCTCTCACAGCCCCTTGACCTCATCTTGCTCCTGCCTCTCTGCACGTCGGACGCACTGCCTGCCCCGTCTGCCTTCCTCAGCTGCCAAGACTGCATTTTCTTCCTGCAGATGGGAAATGCTGGGCTCACCCTTGAAAAGCCACTTCTTTCCAGTGCATCCCTACTCCTCTTTGTAAGCATCTTTCCTTAGGGAAGTCTTTCCTAGCCTCCGTCCCAAATCCCGTCCCTTGTAAGTGCCCACGGCACCTTGTGTTGGTTCTTAACGCCACACCTTGGCACCCTTGCTGTTGTTACACATTCGTGTGGGTGATGATGTACATGTCTCCCCAAAGGGCTGATCTGTATCCTGTGGCTGACTGCTGGGTCCCTGACATCGGTCACTCTCTTGTGTATTGATTTCTGAAAGGAGTACATTTGTCACCCAGTCGCTGCTCTCATATTGTCTCTCTCTCTGCCCACTATCTTGATTGCACACATCTTTTTTAAAAAAGTGTTTGTTTGTTTGTTTATTTATTTAGAGGGAGCACGATCAGGGGAGGAGCAGAGAGAGAGAAGGAGAGAGAGAGAATCCCAAGCAGGCTCTGAGGCATCAGTGCAGAACTTGATCTCTCAGACCATAAGATCATGACCTGAGCCGAATTCAAGAGCCAGACGCTTAACCGACCGAACCACCCAGGCACCCCTCGATTGCACACACCTTGACTTCCTTTCCTTACACCCCATTCCTTCATCCCGTCAATTTAAACATTTTTGTTGGAAATTTAAAGTATCCCCTGACCGATAGTTTGGGAGCAGATGATTTACATCACAGCCTTTCCCAGCTGTGAAGGTGAGATTATCGTTCAACCCTTCATACCGTATTCTGTCTTATCATCACAGACAAGATAGCTTTTTCTCCTAAAAGTATAGTCCCTCAACAGACAAGACATTGAATTTTAGATGACAATATAATGTTGACAATATAAGAAACTTAAGGTTTCTTTAGTGCATTTGAAGCTCATAATCACAGACAAATAAAAGAGGAGGTATATGGGTCCGTGCCATATGCACCGTGATGCGCTGGGTACCCACGTCCTTTGTCCAATCTGAAGCTCGTGATGACACTCTGAGGCAAGCACTGTTTAACAGAGACACAAAGAAAGGTTAAGTAACGTGCCCGAGCTCATGTAATTAGCGAGGAGGGCAGGTGTCAGAATTCACAGATTCCAAACTCTGTCCACCATGACCATAGACTGGTATGGCTATCGGCAACAGGGTCATGAGGCATGGGCACGTGCAGGGAGATCTCAGGTCCCTCACAGTCCAAGCTCATGGGACAATAACACGGAGAAATGTAGATGACTGGAACATGCCGCCTCTTCAGGCATCTGGCTCCCAAAGTCTTCCCGTCGCACCCGCACCTTCCCTTTCACAGCGACCGTATTTGTTGTCAGGCCAAAGTCTTCCATTTTGGATTTTTTTCACAAAACAGACCTGAAGCATGAGCACTTAGGAGGAAAACCATACTTTTCTCTCCCTCACATTTTCTGAACCAAACACAGCCCTCCTGGTTTTCCTGGATTTTCCCCTAAGGAAAAATGTTGACCAATTTCAGGTGAGTATATGATCGAAGAGGAGGAGGTCACAAGATGACTATCCAGAGACAGAATGGTTTTCCGTTTCTTCCGCATGATTAGAACTGGTCTCTTAGTTCCAGATGTAAAAGCAGTACATCTTGGCTGGATGCATATGGGATTGACCTGGTTGAAAGAATGTAATAATTGAAAAAAACGTAAGGCCCTCTGTGCTGTGATCTTTGGTGAGAGCAGTGAAGGTAAAGAAAGTAACACTAGCTCCAATGGGTCTCAGATGTTCTAAATCTTCCTGCACTGAAACGATTTATCTCTGTCTTAAACCTTGTAATAGCTCTGATTAAAAATATTTAAGTGCTTAACATGTTTAGTTTTGGTAGGGATACGCACACTTCTCGTAATCCATTCTGAGGATTTCAACTTCTTTGCAAGGCAAATTGTGAGGCTGTGAAGGCGTTGATAAGGGAAACACTGAACTGAAATTTTTAGAAAGCGTTTTAATATGAAAGGAGTCGAAGAAGGTTGTTGAGAGAAACAAAGTGTCTTCACAAACGTGGAAAGTTATTTCCTTCTGATTGGAGAAGATTGTAGATGATCTCACATAGATCCATCTATCTTATAATTTTGAAGTTTATTATCTTTAGATTTTTATTAGAATTTCCCAAGGAGACAAACATTTTGAATGGGGCAATGTGAAAACATATCATGCTTATATGTAGGGAAAAAACCCTGTAAATAGGAGAAGGCAAGAAGTCACCGTTCTCAGTACAATGTTACAAATTGCATGATTAAATTTATATTGAAAAAATGATGATAGAAATTACTACTTAAAAGACATAAAATAAGTAACCTGAGCTGTTCAAGAAGATTGACTTTTTCTTTTCTTTTTCTTTCTTTTTTTTTTTTTTAAATATTTAATGGTTATTTTTGAGAAAGAGAGCATTTGTGTGAGTGGGGAAGGGGCAGGGAACAAGGGAGACGAGAATCCAAAGAGGGCTCTGAGCTGCCACTGCAAAGCCCCACGTGGGGCTCGAGCCACGAACCGTGAGATCATGACCTGAGCCTAAGTTGGACGCTCAACCGACTGAGCCACCCAGGGGCCTTTGAACTTTTCTTTAGAGTTAGTTTACTTTCTATCCATTTAAAATGTTTTTTTTTTTTTTTTTAACATTTATTCATTTTTGAGAGACAGAGAGAGAAAGAGCATGAGCGGAGAAGGGGCAGAGAGAGAGGGAGACACAGAATCTGAAACAGCCTCCAGGCTCCGGGCTGTCAGCACGTAGCCGCACACGGGGCTTGAACTCACGAAACGTGAGATCATGACCTGAGCCGAAGTCGGACAGTCAACCGACGGAGCCACCCAGGCGCCCCCACCTTGAAAATGTTCTTAACCCTCACGCTATTTTTCCTTAAAGTTTTTCTCCTCTGGAGGCTAGGGGGTGAAGTGGGGGCAAAATGAAGAGAAATAAAGAGGGAAACAGGGATGGAGACAGACAGAGGCTGCGTCCTCCCCTCACCCACCACAGAGGGACATGGCTGTCAACAGCAAGACTAAAATAATGATTTAAAAAATCCCAACACATGTCAATCACTGCTGTGTGGCCCTTTCACATTTATTATCTTATTTATTTGTCACAGCATCACTTCTTTGATGTAAGCGATTCTGCCCATTTTACAGAGGGGGAAATGGAGGCTCGGGGGTGAAATAATCTTCCCTGGGGGAGTGGCAAACTTTTCCGGTGGAGGCCAGATCGTCTGTACTTTGGGCCTTGCGGGCCACAAGGGTCCCCGTCACTAGCATTCAGCTTTGCCGTTGTGGCGAGACAGCCGCCACAGACAATACTTCAACACATGGGAAACTGGGCAGTAGACTGAATTTGGCCCGCTGGCCTTAGTTTCCTGGCGGCCCCACTAACCCATGGGCACATTTTTAACAAGTAGCGGAATTAAGATTTACACCCACAGTTATCTGACTTTAAATCCTTTTCCCTTTTCCCTACTGTCCGTGGGAGAGTGACAGTCCGGGTCCCCCCGGGGGTTTATAATCACGTGTTAACTCTAACGAGAACTACGGGCTGGTCCCCCACATTTATAGTTATTCGTGCTCAGAGGACTTGGAAGGGGCCCAGAAGATGGGAACTGGTGACACAAAGTGCCAGGCACTGAGGAGGACAGCGGTGAGGATGGGGGAAATGATATCTGGTAGCCTTGTGACTTTGGGCGAGTCCCTTGGTTTTATGTATTCTTCCCATGGTTGAGCAAGGGTCAACGAAATCGCGGCCGCTAGAGCATTTTGCGAGCAGAAAACTTACTATACAGATATGATTAGCCATTCCAGATTCTAGCTTTTCTCCTAATTTTACTCCCTTCTTCCCATCCCCCCTCCCTGTGCCCAGGAGCCCTTCTACATCTGGATGTAGAGGAAGTTTTACTGGAGGAGGTTGGCTTTACCAGAATCACAGGACAGAGAAAGAACAGGATAAGAGGTACAATCTAAAGCCTAGGGAAGAAGGTTTTTTCTCTTTGCACATATTAAATAATTTTTTGGCGGGAGGCTACGACTGACTAAAAATCACTTTGAAACTGGAAGAAAAAAATAATTGGTATTATTTACCTAGGTGAAATATGGGGTTCCTTTTATTTGGATTCAAGGCTGCCGAAGTAAAGGCCACCCTCTCGGAAGGAAGGAGGGGACGCAGAAGAAATGGTTTCAGGGTTTGCAGGAAAGTCTGAGGCAGGGACAAGTGTTATTGGCTCAGTCTTGGGAAAGCCTAGGTCACGGGGATGGTGCTGGCCTGAAGGATTTGCTTGAATTGTATGCAAGAAAGGATGGTTCCCAGATGGATGGGATGGCTTGGCCCAGGGCACAGGCCTCCGGGAACCCCAGGACCTCTGGGCACCGGGTGGGTTTCTCCTAGGCTGGAGGGGAGATGGTGGAGACAAGGGAGGGAGCAGGGAAAGGGGGCCATCAGTTGGAGAAAGAAAGGGACGGACAGGAGATGGTTGCCCCCAAACCATGTTGAGGTCCTTGGGGGAGGGCAACACACACTTCGTTTATCTGCTTTTGATCATTTATTTTTCTTGCTTTCACGACTCCATTTCGGCAGAAACGGATGTACTTTAAAAATACCTTGCTTTTTTTTATTTAATTTTTTTTTTTAACAGGATGTAGCTCTCTCTAAGGCTTTCCAGTGTCTAATTGCTTCCCTGGCCTGCAGGGTTCAAAGAGAGCAGAAGAGGCCATTTTGGGGGGGCGTTGAGGGGCGGGGGGCGGGAACGGCCCAGCTTCTGCCCTGCTTTCCAGTGACTTGCCCTTTGGGTCGCCTCATTTTTACTCCGTCAGTAAAAAGGACGTGGCTTGCTGCTGGGACCATTTAATAATGCAGCAATAAACTGTGCTTTCGAGCCCCGAAATGCTTTTCTAGGTGATTTACAAAAAATGACTCAATACCCCGAGGACACGGATTTGTAGCACTATCTGTTCTTACGGTTGGGCTGGCTCAGAGAAAGCTCTCCCCGCCAGGATCCCCAAGGGTGCACAAATGGCTCATGCCGGGGAGCCGGGGGTTCAGCCTTCCCAGCCACCCTCCCCCGGCCCCTCCTTTCTCCTCTCCTCTGGAAGGGTGGAGGTATAAATGCCTCCGTGAGACACTTTGGGGAGAGGAAAGATGAGAAGAAAGGCTGGAGAGCTTGTAATAGGACGATGAAGATTGCCCTGGAGAGGATTTCCAGCAGGTGCGAGGGGACACGCCCAGGAGGCCAGGGGGGCCTGAGGGGCTGTGGGCTCCTGGACTCCTAAACTCCTACCTGCCACTCCCTGAGTTTAGGACCCTGCCCGCCTGGCCTCCCAGCCGGCCTGGTCTGCAGCTCCCCGCTCCCGGGGCTTTTTCCCCTTGTGAGTCAAGTGAACTGGCCACAGCCACCTCTGATCAAGTCTCTTCCCCGCCGAACGTCCTTCCAAGCAAAATTTCCAACCCTGTCTGGTTGGTCCTCCCTCACTTCCTGCCTCACTGGCCCAGACCCTTCCTCTCTCTTGCCTGGGCCTCTCAGTCCCCTCCCCCAGCGCCCCCTGGAGAACTCCTGCATCCCAGACCCCAGCTCAAGGGTTCCTGGACGGAAAGCCTGCCTGGTTGCTCCCTTCGCCTGATCGCTGCCTTCCCCCTGCATCCGTCCCCGCCAGGGGACCTGCCAATGTCCCAAGGCCCTCATCCACACCCCTCACATGTAAGACACACAAAGCGGTGCCATTCTGCCCACAGCATATGCATGCTTTTTAATGACTTGTAAATAGACTCAACTCTTAACTCCCAGGACTGTGGCTAGCAGTAGGGGCCAGTGGCTTTAAAAGTGCTTTGTAGGGGCGCCTGGGTGGCTCAGTCGGTTAAGCATCCGACTTCCGCTCAGGTCATGATCTCACGGTTCATGGGTTCGAGCCCTGTGTTGGGCTCTGGGCTGACAGCTCAGAGCCTGGAGCCTGCTTCAGATTCTATGTCTCCTTCTCCCTCTCTCTCTGCACCTGCCCGACTCATGCTCTGTCTGTCTGTCCCTGTCTTTCAAAAGTAATGAACATTTAAAAAAAATTTTAAAAAAAGTGGTTTGTAATCTGTAAAGATTACTGAGGAACATTGTGAACACTTGAATACATCTCTGGATGGACTACCAGACCTGACAGGCTAGATCCTTGTGATCTAAGCGTCCTAGATGACAAAATGTCTTGTGCTTTGCGAGTCCACAGAAACTTGTGAGTGACGACCAGCTTCCAGGTCCCCTGTGCAGGGGTACTGAGACCAGTTGAAACATCTTTTCTGGTATCATCTTATTTTAGAAATACATAAGCCCCTCAACAGCTCAGACACGCTAGTTTTATTTATTTATTTATTTATTTTTTCAACATTTTTTATTTATTTTTGGGACAGAGAGAGACAGAGCATGAACGGGGGAGGGGCAGAGAGAGAGGGAGACACAGAATCGGAAACAGGCTCCAGGCTCCGAGCCATCAGCCCAGAGCCTGACGCGGGGCTCGAACTCACGGACCGCAAGATCGTGACCTGGCTGAAGTCGGACGCTTAACCGACTGCGCCACCCAGGCGCCCCTAGTTTTATATGTAGCCTATGTCACTGATGATGGCAAGGTTCCTCACAACACCCGCTCCTGAGAATAGAGGGAGTCGCCTCTTAGCTGAACTGTCAGAGTCTGAGGTGATCTCCCAGTTACTGTGTGTTTGAAGCACAAAATTCCGTTTGGGAAGACACGTTTGCTTGAAATTACCTACGTCACTGCCGTGTAGTAGAGACTAACGGAATCAGTAAAAAGAAACAAAAAACAATGAAAAGAAAAAAGAGAAAAAAAAGAGGTGAAGACATTTAACTCAATTTAAGGGTTATTCCTCGAAGTATGAGCTCACATGTAAGTTTCACTCTGACAGGTTTAGGACACACGACCCCAAAATACAGCACCTTGACGTAGTGTGTGTTTCAAGCTGAAGGACTCTGAGAAGTAGCAGATACGGAAAGGATTTTTCTGGCTTTGCCCTGAAGCTGGTCATAAGACTTTCATGTGAGAGGTGTCCTCCCTGTACCCGGAAAAAAGGAGCCTCCTTACCACTGACAATGGTAAGGACCCCAGAGGAATCTTGAACACACAGGCCTCTTAAGCTTCCCTCAGTTTACGACAGATCCCTAGCTCGTGCTTCCTGGGTCCCTGTCACGTTTTCCCCATGGCTTCCTCATCTTCATTAAACATCACATAAAAATGCTCAGGTTTATGGGAATGCAAGCTGGTGCAGCCACTCTGGAAAACAGTATGGAGTTTCCTCAAAAATTAAAAATATAGCTATCCTACAACCCAGTAATTGCACTACTAGGTATTTATTTACGGGTGTGCTGTTTCGAAGGGACACATGCACCCCCGTGTTTATAGCAGCACTATCGACAATAGCCAAAGGATGGAAAGAGCCCAGATGTCCATTGATGGATGAATGGATAAAGAAGATGTGGTATATCTATACAATGGAGTATTACTTGGCAATCAAAAAGAATGAAATCTTGCCATTTGCAATGACGTGGATGGAACTGGAGGGTGTTATGCTAAGTGAAATTAGTCAGAGAAAGACAGCAATCATATGACTTCACTCATAGGAGGACTTTAAGAGACAAAACAGATGACCATAAGGGAAGGGAAACAAAAACAATCTAAAAACAGGGAGGGGGACAAAACAGAAAAGACTCATAAATACGGAGACCAAACTGAGGGTTACGGGAGAGGTTGTGGGAGGGGGGAGGGGCTCACTGGGGAAGGGGCACAAAAGAATCTGCTCCTGAAATCATTGTAGCACTATATAGGCTGACCCATTTGGGGATAAATTTTAAAAATTACAATTAAAAAACATGTTCAGGTTTACTGCTTCTTGGGGGTCTTCATTTCCTCAGGAAGATTCGTGTCCCACGTAAAACTTGTATTAAATGAATTCGCATGTTTTCCCCTTGTTCATCTGTTGTTACAGGGGCTCTAGCCAAGAGTTTGGGAGGGCGGGAAGAAGAGATATTTTCCTCTCCGACGGTTTTTCAAAGCAACATGGTAAGTGGTCATGAAGATCTTCGGGAACAGAGGAGGACACGTATCGTGTGACACGGGGTCTACTGACCGCCTCCTAGACCTGTCTGGAATCTGCAGTGTCTTCAACAACACGGGAAGAGGGGAGAGGCGGTCCTCCCGAAGCTCTCCCAGATGGTGAAGAAATGGTGACAAGGGACAAGTAACATTTCTCACTCTCTATGTTGTTCGATAGGCATGCGTGACTAAATTAAGTGGTGTGAAAGGCATTCAGCTATTTGGTGTCTATCCCCCAAAGCGTCTACATGGAAGTCGACTTTAAAGCTATTTTCTGTCGCCTCCTTTCGTTGAAAACAAAAAGGAGGGTTGCTTCCATTAAGAATCACTTCAAAATCAGGTCAATGCACTCAGCCCCAGTTCAAACCAGTCTGCAGCTTGAACGCGGAAACCCTTTAGGGACTCAGATAAATAAATAACGATCAGCGTCTGACCATACGTGCCACGTGCCTTCTTTTAAAATTCCTTCGTGTTCCCTCGTTCAGTTCCACAAACATTTACCGGGCATCTTCCTCGCCTACGTGGGGTCTGCCACTGATTAGTGTTGGGGAACACAAAGGGTGACCCTAATCATCTCTGTTGAACCTTTTGGGTTTTTGACCGGTATCTGGGCCTGGCTCTGCATCGTGTTTCCCTGATAGCCCTGCGATGTCCGAGCCATTCTCTTTAGAAGGTGATCCTGCCCCCTCTCCACTGGTGGCTGGAAGCCCCTCTTCTTGATCCCTTACCACCTTATGTCCACCTCGATTTTAATCCGCAGGCTATTTGTTAGCCTTTCTCTTTTTGTGGAATCCATGAGGGTAGGGACTGAGTTCTATTCATTCAGTCTCCCAGAGACTCAAAAGGTGCCTAGTGCACTTGATAATTACTTGATAAATTGCACTGAATTGAACCGAACTGAATTTGGAGATGTTCTAAATCGAGGTATTGCTTGGATGCCGTTCTTGGCTATAATAAAAGAGACATAAATGACCGGGATCTGGGACTATTTATCAGTGTCCTGGGGCCTCGGGCCTCGGGGACAGACTCTATAAAACACAAATCATCAAGATTCCCATGTGCATTCCCTCCTTGACCAAGACCTGTTCCTAACAGGACAGAAGTAAATTAAATGCATGCCACCTCCAGGTGTAAAGGGTTTTCAATTAGGATTTTGTATGCTAGCGAGCAGTGAAAAGGCAGTGATTTCCCAAGACAGCCGCTTTTAAATGGAAATGACCAACTCCAGATTCAAAAAGCCCTCTCTTCAAATCTTCTAAAACTGACCAGAATAAATTATTTTAGGCTTTCTAAAAATACAGATGGGGGCGATTTTGATTGTGTTAGGAGACATGTAAGTCTGGGGGCTCAACAAAAACTCTGGGATTATACAAGGAACTGTGCAATTTGGGGCTACTGATAGACAAAGAGGACTTGAGGCAGGTAGTTGTAAAGTCAACATATCTAAGCCACTGATTAGCAGAGAATAGTAATAAAACAGAGCGACAGCACAACCCTAGGCAAATGTTACTGTTCTGCTGGAGCATGGAAATTTATGACTGAGCTTCCAAGATGCGAATTAAAAAAGAAGAAAAACTAATGGGTTAAATCATTTTCACTGTAGGATGAAAACAAGTCAGACTTGTGCTGGTAGAATATTGTAAAAGGAATGAACCAACAGAGCCCCTCGTTTTCATGGGATGAGTGCTGACTGGGCTCACAGACTCCTGTTTCCATGGTAAATTTGCTAAAAATCTTAGCCAGCTCTGATACACAGAAGGTCTGTTCTGTATGTGCTTTTCCTCTCAGGAATGAGACACGATGAAGGCAGGAGGGACCTAAAATCTGAATCAAACGGTGCATGAACCCAACTTTTACCAGCTATTGGTAGGGAAAGGGATGTCAGTCACCGACAGATGATGGACTGGTGTGCACATTGCTTAAAGTATTTTGGTGTTTTCTTCAGCTTCCTAACATTTTTTTTTTTAATCACATACTGAGCAATCAGAAAGAAGACCAGTAAGGAAACAGATGACTTGGGGCAACAATACGTGCCACATTGACCTAAAGGACATATACAGAGGATTCTGCCCAGTGATATCAGAATATCCATTTTTGTCAAGGGCACATGGGGCATTTCCTGAGTGTAGACCACATGTTAGGCCACGAAACAAGTATTAATAAACTTAAAGTGATTAAAATTATACAAAGTATCTTTCTTGCTCACAGTGGAAGAAAAGTAGAAATCGATAGTGGAAGGGAAACTGGCAAATTCACAAATAGGTGGAAATTAAATAGTACACTCTTAAAAGCAATCACGGGGGAAATTAGAAAACATCTTGAGACAAATGAAAACAAAAACATGACATACCAAAAATGATGGAAGTCAGCGAAGAAATGCAAAGAGGGAAATTTATAGCTTTAAACGCTTACATTAAAAAAGAGAAAAATATCAAATGAAAAAGATCTGACTTTACCCTTAAGAGACGAGAAAACTAAGAACAAACCAAACCCAAATCGAGCAACAAGAAATAAAGAATTAGAATAGAGATAAATAAGGTAGAAAGTGGAAAAACCATAAAGAAAATCAATGAAACCAAAAGTTTGTTTTTCGAGGAGATCAACAAAACTGACACACCTTTAACTAGAATGACTAAGGAAAAAAAAGAAAATGCAAATAATTAAAATTAGAGATGAAAGTGGGGACGCTATTCCTGATTTATGGAAATAAAAAGGATCATAAGCAACTACTAGGGACAATCGTATGCCAACAGAGTGGGTAACGTAGATAAAACAGACAGAACTCTAGAAACACGCAACCTGCCAGCACTGAATCCTGAAGGAATAAAGAATGTGAGCAGACATTTACAACTAGCAAGAAGATAGGATCCGTGATCAAAAACCTGCCAACAAAGAAGTTCTGCACTGGATGGTTTCATTGGTTAATTCTACCAAATACTGAAAGAAAAATTAACACCAGTCCTTCTTGGAAGCTTCCAAAGAATTGAAGAGATCACTTTCTGATTCATTCTATGAGGGCAGCCTTACTCTGCTACCAAAGACAGACAAACACTCGACGAGAAAACTACAGGCCAATACGCTACATGAATATTGATGCAAAAATCCTCAACCAAATACTAGCAAACTGAACTCAGCAGCATATTAAAAGGATTATACACCATGATCAAGTGGTATTTATTGCTGGAATGCACGAAAGATTTAATATATGAAAATCAATCAGTGTAATACATCACATTAACAGAACGATGGAAAACAAACAACACAATCATCTCAATTGATTCAGGAAAAGCATTTGATGAAATTTAACATCCTTTCATGATAAAAACACTCAACCAACTGGGAATAGAGGGAAACTATCTCAATATAATAAAGGCTACATGATGAAAAGCCCGCAGCTAACATCATACTTCTGAAAACTTTTCTTAAGACTGAAAACTTTGCTTCTAAGTTCAGAGCAAGACAAGAGTGCCTACTTTCACCACTTCTGCTCAACATAGGACTGGAAGTTCCAAACAATGATTAAACTACAAAAAAGAAAAAAGAAAAAAGAAAAAAGAAAAAAAAAGGAAAGAAAAGAAAGAAAGAAACAAAAGACAACCAAATTGGAAAGGAAGAAGTAAAATTATTACTGTTCACAGATGACACATGTATAAAACACTAAAGATCACACACACACACACACACACACACACACACAAACCGTTGCAACTAGAAAACGAATTCAGCAATGTTGCAAGATACAAAATCAACATGCAAACATCAGAGGCCTTTCTATACACTAATAATGAACAATCTGAAAATGACATTAAGGTAACAGTTCCAAGTATAATAGTTTGGAAAAAAAAAAGTAAATGAGTTAGGAATAAACTAACCAAGAAGGTGAAAGACTTGTACACTGAAAACTACACAATGTTGCTGAAAGAAATAAATGGAAACACATCTTGGGTTTGTGGATTGAGGACTTAATATCATTAAAGTGGCAATATTCCCCCAATTGATCTATGGATTCATTGTAATCCTATCACAGTCCCAGTGATGTTTTTATAGAAATGGAAAAAATCCTCATCCTAAAATTCACATGGAATCTTAAAGGACCCTGAAAAACCAAAACAATCTTCAAAACCTATAAAGTTATAGGACTCACCCTTTCCACTCTCAAAAGTTACTACAAAGTTATAGTAATCAAAAGTCAGGTATTGGCATAAAGACAGACAGGCAGACCGATGGAATAGAAAAAAGAGCCCAGAATTAAACTCTCAAATATGTGATCAGATGATTTTTGACAAGGATGCCATGACCATTCCATGAGGAAAAGATAGTCTTTCCAACGAATGGTGCTGGGGAAATTCGATATCCACAAGCAAAATAATGATATTAGACCTTATCTTACACCATGTACAAAAATTATTATTAGACCTAAATGGAAGAGCTAAAAAAAAACACATAGAAATGATTAAAAATATAGAACTCTTAGGAGAAAACATAGGAGAAAAGCTTTATGATGTTGGATTTGGTGATGGTTTCTTTGATATGAGCACTAAAAATGCAGGCAAAAAAAAAGAAAACATGAGGGGCGCCTGGGTGGCGCAGTCGGTTGGGCGTCTGACTTCAGCCAGGTCACGATCTCGCACTCCGTGAGTTCGAGCCCCGCGTCAGGCTCTGGGCTGATGGCTCAGAGCCTGGAGCCTGTTTCCGATTCTGTGTCTCCCTCTCTCTCTGCCCCTCCCCCGTTCATGCTCTGTCTCTCTCTGTCCCAAAAATAAATAAATGTTGAAAAAAAAAATAATTAAAAAAAAAAATAAAAAAAAATAAAACATGAGATAAAAATTGGACTTGGTCAAAATTTGAAACTCTTGTACCTCAGACGATAACATCTACAGAGTGAAAAGGCAATCCACAGAAAGGGACAACATTTGATCGTCTATCTGATAGAGGATCACTGTTCAGAATAAATGAAGAATCCCTATAACTCAACAACAAAATCCTCAAAAATCCATTTAAAACACGTGCAAAGGACTCGAATGAACATTTCTCTTATTTTCTGAAGATGTGCCAATGGCCAACGAGTACATGAAAAGTTACTCGATATCACTAAGGATTACAGAAATACAAATCAAAACCAGTGACACACTACTTCTGGCCAGTGGAATACACTGAATTACCATATGACCCAACAATTCGGCTTCTGGGCTTATACTTAACAGCACTGAAAGCAGGCTCTTGGACAGACGTTTGGATACCCATGCTCATCGCAATAATATTCGCAACAGTCACAAGGTGGGAACAAAGCAAAGGTGTGTCGATGGATGAATGGATAAATAAAATGTGTCGGGTGCATACAGCGGGATATTATTCACCCTTAAAAAGAAAGGAAATTCTGACACATGCCACAATGTGGATGAACCCTGAGGATGTCCAGTCACAAAAGGATAAATACTGTGTGGTCCCATTGTTATTAAGTACCTAGATTAGTTAAATGCATAGAAACAGAAAGCAGAAGTGGGGTTGTTTCCAGGGGCTGGAGGAGGGGGGGATGGGGAGTTGTTACCTAATGGATACAGAGTTGCGGTTTGGGATGATGAAAACATTTTGGGGACGGATGGCGCACTGGTTGCACAGAACGAGAATGCGCTCAGTGTCGTTGGACCGCACATTTAACAATGGTTAAGATAGTACATTTTATGATTTGTGTATGGTACCACAATAAAAACAATCAGTTGCTGCTCCTAGTTAAACTGAATAGTTAAAGTGGAAGTCGGCACATTAACCCTGGGCATCAACTTTGGCTCCAAATATATTCAGGTTTCCACACATTTGTTAAAAAGTACGTTTGAGTTTGTTGCTTTAGACTGACAAGTCCTTCCAACCAGCCATAAGTCCCCAGATTCCCTACTGTGTTACGCCTCGTCGGTTTCACTTAGCGAGTTTCTCCCAGTTTCCCCCACGGGTTGGAAACCCATGTGACTTCACCTTGCCTCTCTTCTATTTCTATCAGCTTGCCTCCACACATCTGTTAGGTGAATAGCTGTTCTTAGTTGTAGGAATGTGAGGTAGAATGGCAAGAGGTCGGATTTTTGGACTTCAGTGTAGATTTAGAATTGGAGCCTGGCCCTGCCCTCCTCAGTTCTACGGCACACGGAGCTTCAGTTTTCTTATTCGTAAAATAGCGTTAACAGCATTAATTTTGTAGGGTTTTGGGAGGGATAGATGAGATCGTAAGTACAAAAGCACATAGCATGTTCCTGAAATGGTGATAGTGCCATGTAGTTTTCAGAGATTCACTGTGGTTTCGGAGAGTGGTTTTGGTAGTTTGCAGAAGGGTGTCCTGTAGTGAGCCAGACTGTAAGATCCTAGAGACAAGGAGTGGCCATCTTTGTCTTTCGTCTAGAAGACCAATAAATGCTGCTTAATAAATGTAGAGGATAACGATTAAATTTTGTCAACTTGGGAACATAAGCATCAAAATGGCATTCACCTAGCTTTGATGCCAATCTCAGAAAGAAACAAACAAAAATAGGTCTCTAGACCTTTGGGGATAGAACATGGCTTTTGGTACTGGCCAAGATAATACCTTAGGCTTGCAGAAATCTAGAGGAAAATTAAAGCTGGGAAAAGCAAGGGAACTCATCGGTTACCGGCTTATTATTTCTTTTTTTTCCTTCTCGCTGCAACGTTCTCATTTCTTTGTTTTTTGGCCCAATTTGCTTTCCCCAAAACTTCTGACCAACTTGCTGACTGCACCTGCCCTTTCTCCCAGCAGCACAGAGCATCCAGGGGATGTATTTGGGGCAGAAATGGTGTTTTCTGTCGCCTCTCCTCTCAAACTGTAGAGAAGAAGGATAGAAGACATGAAAGAAGAAAATATTATCAAACTTTTCGCACTGAGTATCAGGTCACTTCCCTCTTCTTTTCAAAAGACACGCATGTTCTGTTTCATATAGAAACAAGGTAGGCACACCTAGGGATTGATAAATTCATAAACTGCAGGAAAATCTCTGGGCTCCAACCTGAATTCCAGCTGCAGCCCAAGCAAAACAAAACGAAATCAGAAAGGAGAACTGCGAGCTGAAGTCCGAGCAACAGCTGGGTATTTAGCCACCCGCTGTGTAAATTAATAAATAGAGACCAAATTAGTATTAGTAGTAGTGCATGGTGGCTTTCCCTGTCACACGGATGCCATCAGTTGCTTTGAATGCTCTCCGCCATCTTTGAAAGTTCCAGCTGGGTCCCAGGGGCCAGCTCACAATAGGTCACTGCCTATGTGGGGAGCAAGCTGCAAATTTTCTCTGCTTGCTAACCGACCGCGCTGCTGGCATACTTCTCACGGTCGTAACTTGTAACTTTGCAAAAAAAATAATAGGAGAAAAGATATTTTAGTAGTCATTATTTTTCCAAAGATGGAGCCCTCTGGAGCTGAAAAACCTCTGTTCCCAAGGTCCCTAGGAGTAACCAATGCGTGTCACATCGTAGGCAGGAAATACTTTGCAGATGGCAGGAAGAATGAGCTTGGAAGAAAGTTGCTTTACTTTAAGGAACATGTCAATATCCCATTTGTTTAATGGGCCTCTATACGCTAGGCATTAAAAGTAATGACAATGACTCCTTGATGTCAAGTAATGTAACAGTATTTTCAAAGTGGTTTTTTTTTTTCATACATTTTCTCCATACAGGCTGTGGTTTGATATTTTTCACATTTCACATTTAACGTTGGTGCCTATAGTTACCATAAGACTATGATCTAGAAGCCAGTCAGCCCTCCTGGATTTTGAAGATATTTGTTACATTTCCTCATCTAAAAAAGATGGCGTTTTGGGGCGCCTGGGTGGCTCAGTCGGTTGGGCGGCCGACTACAGCTCCGGTCATGATCTCACGGTCCGTGAGTTCGAGTCCCCCATCGGGCTCCGTGCCGACAGCTCGGAGCCTGGAGCCTGCTTCAGATTCTGTGCCTCCCTCTCTCTCTGCCCCTTCCCTGCTTGTCTCTGTCTCTCTGTTTCTCAAAAATAATAAACATCAAAAAAAAAAAATTAAAAAAAAAAATAAAACAGATGGCATTTTATCTTAAGTGTGACTCAAATACCAGCAGGTAAATTTGTGGAGGCTTGATTTACCACCGGTGTTTATTCCAAGCTTTGCCACCTAGGAGGGTGCTTGATTAATCCGGTGTTTGTCCAAAGCAGGGCCTCCTGGTCACACTGTCTGGATGTGAGTCCTTGTGCTGTGACAGTAAGCCTGTCACTTCCCATCTCTGATTCTCAGTGTCCCCATCTACAAAAAAGGGATTCAGTTATTCAGCAAATTTTCATGAACTCCCACTTGCAAGCATTCAAAGCTAGGGATGCAACGGTGCACAAAACCCCAAACGTCCTTGCTGTCCTAGAACTTCGCGGTTTTTTGGAGCGAGGAAGCAATAACCAAAGGCCCAGAAGGGTGCCCCTGTTCTGAAGGTAATTAACCAGGGCAAGGGGGACACAGACTGAGGGGCTGCAGGGAAGCCCCCACAGGATGGCGCTTGACAGAGCCCTTAGGGAAGTGGAGGTGAACCCCTGCAGGTCTCAGGAGTGCAAGTGGTCACTGCAAAGTCCGAGATGGGGCCAGCATGGGGAAGGTGGGGTCCTGGCCCCGGGCAGAGCATCAGTCTTGCCTTCCCACCGGCCTCCAACACCCAGCACAGCACACGGGAGAGACTCTGAGGGTGGGCTGGTGTCAGAGCCTGAGCGATGCTGGGGGCGCCTGGCCGCTGCCCTCCCCCCCACCAGGGGCCAGGGGCCGAGCGGAGGCCAAGAGCCCCGCCAGCTGTACAGGCCTTAGCGTGGCTAACACACAGCCAGAGCTCAGGTGGGAGTTGCAGCGGGCTCTGGGTCTGACAAGGGACAGCGTGGGACTTCGGGATCCCCTTGCTGTTGTGGTCACTAGACGTGGGGGGACAAGGAAGGAAGCAGGGAGGCCAGGGAAGAGGGAGCCGCTAGAGTAATCCAGATGGTGTGGAATAGAAAGCAACAAAGTGTCACGCTTTGAAACTCGCAGTTTTCTGGTGGATTGGACAAGGCGTGGGAGCGAAGAGAAGAATCACACATGATGCCAAGGTTTTTGGCCTGAACAGCTGGAAGAATGGAGTGTGCATATTCCAAGATGGGATCTTGATCCCTATAGGGATGAAAATGAAGATAATAATGAGACCCGCTTCGTTGGATTGTTTGGAGGGTAAAGGATTCAATACAGCAAAAGTTTAGAGGTGACATATAATAAACGTTCAATAAACACCATTTTCCCCCGAAGCTATAGCACATTAATTAAAAAATAAAAATAAAAAATAAGCTGCATATCTGTTATTACTGTGGTCCACTTAAAAACATATTAAAATAACAGAAAAAAAATCCCCCTTCAGCAGTTTTGGAGAGTTCTTATGAGAGCTTTTTCATAATTATGTTTTGATGAGCACATACAACTTTATAGTCAATTTCTCATTTAACTTTCGTGGTAAGTACTAAAAAGAATAGGGAAATAGCGAGTTGATAAATGGGCATCTGGGAACTACTAGTCAGAATCTTGATTTTAGAGCTTCAACATATTTTTCACTGATCATTGAAGACAAAGAAGACAGTTTCAAGGAGGAAATGGATTCAGAAATCAGTCTCCTTCTTCTGATGCGTATAGAATGAAAGCAGCTACTTAACTTTTAGGTGAGGGTTTGGGGAAGTTTCTGGACAAGCCCTTGCAGGTTTCATTTTCAGATAGAGATCACCCCTGAAGGAAGAACAGAGTTGGGTAGACCGGCCCGAATAGTTGCCTCAATTTTTTCCCTCTACAGCTATTCAGATCTACTGAATAAATCCTGTTTGTCAACTGCCACTTTATCATCATGGGATTATAATTTTGTTCGAAGTATGCATGACACATAGATATTTGAATACAAAATCACATTCAAAAGTCCTATAGATCGCTTTTTACTTGAGTCTAGCTTCCTGGTTTCGGTTCTTAAAGAGGATAAACGATACAGAGTTGCTTGTCATTGCAGGTTGGTTTTAGAATAAAAAAAGCATTACTTATGTGAGAAGCACTCTGCAACCTTGAAGCGTTATTATCAATGCCCCTAATTTTTAGATGAATAATCTGTGGCTCCGGAGGCTGACTGTCGTAAGATCCCACGCTTTGAAAGGGGCAGTCAGAATTTGAACCCAGGTCTCTGGCTGGCTCAAAGGCTGATACTTTTTTTTTTTTAAGTTTTTATTTATTTATTTGAGAGAGAGACAGAGACAGAGACAGAGACAGTGAACAGGAGAGGGACAGAGAGAGAGAGGGAGACAGAGGATCTGAAGCAGGCTCTGTACTGACACCAGAGAGCCTGATGTGGGCCCAGAACCCATCAACCGTAAGATCATGACCTGAGCTGGTGTCGGACAATTAACTGACTGAGCCACCCGGGTGTTCCAAAGGCTGATATATTTTTTTTAAAAAAAAACTACAATATGAAGTTTTCTTTTTCCATATAACCTTCCTTTCCTTTCCTTTCTTTTCCTTTCCTTTCCTTGCCTTTCCTTTCCTTTCCTTTCCTTTCCTTTCCTTTCCCCCTTCCTTCCCTCCCTCCCTCCCCACCGCCCTCCCCACCCTCTTCCCGTTCCCATTCTCTCCCTCTCTTGCTGGCTGCTTGTTTAGTTTAAAGAGATACTCATGTTATCGGTCCCTGGTCCAGGAACTGGCTGAGATGCTAAATAAGAGAGAGTGATTCTGGTGGATGTGGAAAGGTTTCTAGAATCTTCATCTTTATCCATTAAGCATTAGAGCTTAGAAGGGTTCTCCTTAACTGGAACAGCTCCATCCAATACCCTCCTTACTATTCCTTAATGCATATCAAATGCGTACCCTTGTCCTGGGTTCCTTGCAGAACCCATTACCCAAGCTTCCCACTGCTGGCCAAGCTTCCAGACGGCCAGCAGGGCAGTGCCGATCGAGTGACTGAACTAATTTATAAGCAAAGATTTTTGAGTTCATAGTCTCAGGTTAATTTGACTTCGATGTTCCGCCTGAGGCAATTTTTCTTAAATATTTCTCATACGGCGATTTTGAGGTGTGGGAACACATGCATTTGATAAAGAACTTGTTTTGCAGCGAATGGACGGATACCAAGCTCATTAACTTACACCGCGTTTGGGGGCCGTTAAGTAATTAATATCATGGTGAGCAGGAAATCAATACTGTCTTTGTTTTCTCCCTCCCTGAACGGGAAAATGAGAACTGTGTGCATGGGTAGCTCTGTTGGGTAAAGGGCACTTTACCTTCACCGTCTGTGTTTGCACGATCAGCCCAGACACAGGTTGGCCTTTCATTCTATTGTTTATTGACAGTGATTTTTTGGTGGGTTTGCTATTAAGAGCTTTATGGATTTTATGAACTATAGATTCTTTAATTCTTGCAATAACACGATGAGATGGTACGATCATCACTGTTATTTTATGGATTGGGCGTAGGTGGCCCAATAAACTGTGGCAAGTATTGCCTGCGGACACAACCCCATACTTGCCTCTTATTTTTTTGAAGTTTATTGATTTTGAGAGAGAGACAGAGAGTGAACGAGCAGGGAAGGGGCAGAAGAGACAGAGGGAGAGACAGAATCCCAAGCAGGCTCCGTGCGGTCAGTCCGGAGCCCATCGCGGGGCTCGAACTCACAAACCATGAGATCACGACCAGAGCTGAGATCAGGAGTCGGGAGCTTAACCGACTGCACCAACCAGGTGCCTCCATACTTGCTTTTTATAATCTCCCCTAAACCACTATGGATGGAAACCTGAAAACTTCATTTTCCGGACTCCCTGCTTAGCTGGTGTCCACGGGAGGCAGTAGGAGGTAATCATCACTAATTAAAAGTGGAAAGAAAATAGAAACTACCCTATTTCTGGCCGTGGCAGGTGACCGCACACTAAGGTAGTAGTTGCCAGCGATTCTATACCCCCGGGCAATAAGCATGAACTCCCGCAGAGACAACAGTTAGCACAAACTCAGACCTTCTGGAGCCTACATGCTGTGTCTGGGCAGAGGAGTGTGGGCTCAGGGGAGTATGACCTCCTTCCAGGATGCGATGGCTTTGCAGAGTTTCTGGTTTCTGGAAACCACCAGCTTTCCCATTTTTTGCTCCTTCGGCCCCCAGATTTTGTCTCTTAGTTTCCCAATTTAAATAACTTCCCGTTTGAGATACCTGCAGTGGTTTGTAGTTCCCTGAATGAACCAAGAGCATCTCCGTTTGGCCTATATTATCTTCCTGTGCCTCCTCACAATCTAAGTGTGCCTTGCCCAGTCCTGAAAAGCTGTGGTCAGCATATTCACCATTTTGCCCTGCTACTGAGGATCCCATCTGGTCGGTCTGTAACACAACTCTTGAAGGCCGTGCAGGCAAAGTGCTCACAAAATTCATGAGCCCCTATGTCAGCAGAACGACTTCAGATGTTATGGCTGCCATTTTGACAAAGCCATGTGAAATACCTAAAATCCAACTGAATATCAATATATCCTTCGTAAGTCTTGAAGCTGAGAACTTAAAAAAAAAATATATATATATGTATATATATATATATATATATATATATATATATAACTTAGGAACAAAAATGCAGAATATGATTAACTGATCCACCTGAGCGGGAGCTGTGGACTTCTGTAAGTAGACTGAAGAATTAAGTAATGCATCTATTTTGAATCTAGGGACGTGGGCCAAGTGACCCTTCTTTTAAGTTATGGCTTCATCAACATAGAAATTATAAACGGGACTCAGTGAGTCTCCTCAGCACTGCAGGTAAGAACCTAGTGTTGTGTTTAAGGTCTGTTCCATTCCATGGAATGGCAATTGTCTTCCTTAGTGGGTGAGAACTTTTCAAACAGGGTTAAGCATGACAATGGCTAAGAGAAGTAAAAGGGTGGTATTACTATTTCAGGCACTCTTACTTTTTTTTTTTTTTTTAACTTGGTAAATATTAGCTGTTATTACTCTGTTATTATTGCTACAACTATCACTAATTTTGTTAATTGGTTTCAGGGGAGCCTGGGCGGCTCAGTCGGTTAAATGTCTGACTTTGGCTCAGGTCATGATCTCACAGTTTGTGAGTTCGAGCCCCGCGTCGGGCTCTGTGCCGACAGCTCAGAGCCTGGAGCCTGCTTCTGATTCTGTGTCTCCCCCTCTCTCTCTGTGTTCCTCCCCTGCTCATGCTCTCTCTCTCTCACACACAAAAATAAACATAAACAAATATTGTTAATTGGTTTCAAATCAGTGGTAAGGATTGAATTTTTTTCATTGAGGTATAATTGACAAGTAACATACTAGGATGGCTTTCTTAATTCCTCTTTTTGGGAGTTTGTTGTTAGTGTATATAAATGCAAAAAAAAAAAACCTTTGTATGTTGACTACACTGAACTTATACTATACTACGTACTGAATTTATTAGTTTTAACAGGGTGGTGTCTTTAGGGTTTTTCTATATGTAAAATCATATCATCTACAAATGGTGACAGTTTTATTTCTTCCTTTGTAATTTGGATGCCTTTTATTTCTTCTTCTTGCCTAACTGTTCTGGCTAGGACTTCAGTACCATGTTGAATAAAAATGACATTCTTGTATCGTTTCTGATCTTAGGAGAAAAGCTTTCAGCTTTTACTATGGATTACGATCTTAGCTGTGGCTTGGCATCTATCATGTTGAGGTACATTCCCGTTATACCCACTTTGTTGTGAGTTTTAATAAAATAAAATGGATATCAGGTTGATGTTAAATTTACTCAGATGCTTTTTCTGCATTTGTTGAGATGATCATATGGTTTTTATCCTTCATTTTGTTAATATTGTGTATCGTGTTGATTGATTTATTGATATTGAATGATCCTTGCACCCATGGAATAAGTCCCACTTGATCACGTTGTATGTTCTTTTTAATGTATCGTTGAAATCATTTTGCTAATATTTTGCTGAGAATTTTTGCCTCTATGTGCATCAAGGATACTGGCAGGTGTGTGTGTGTGTGTGTGTGTGTGGTGTTCTTGTCTGGTTTTCCTATCAGGGTAATGCTGGCCTCATGAAATGAGTTTGGGAGAGTTTTCTCTTCTTCAGTTTTTTGGGAAAGTTTGGGAAAGATAGGTATTAAATCTCCTTTCAATGTTTGGTAGATTTCAACAGTGAAGCCATCTGGTCCTGAATTTTTGTTTGTTGGGAGATTTTTGATTACTGATTCAATCTCTTTACTAGCAATCAGTCTATTCACATTTTCTATTTCTTCATGATTCAGTCTTGAAAGAGTGTGTGTTTATAGGAATTTGTTCATTTCTTCTAGGCTGTCCAATTTGTTGATGTATAATTGTTCCCAGTAGTCTCCTGTGATCCTTTATATTTCTGTGGTATCTGTTGTAACTTCTCTCTCATTTCTGATTTATTTCTTTGAGCCCTCTTTTGTTCTTGGTGAGTCTAGCTGAAAGTTTGTCAATTTTGTTTTTCTCCTCAAAGAATCCACACTTTGTTTCATTGATCTTGATGATCATGCTTAATGTTTAATGTGCTCACAATTTTAAGAAATATGGCAGTCTTACAACTTAAGTAAGTTTATAAAGCTTTGACAGACTACCCAGAATTGGGTTTTCCTTCTTGCTGCAAATGACTAAAAATCAAAGCAAAACATATTAGACAGTAGGTAACACAGGTGTACCTCCTAGGCAGAAAGGAAAGAAATAAGGTGAGACCAACAACTGTCCTGGCTTTTTGCTTGGAGGCTTTTTCTAGAACTATGGCACAGGAAGGGGAACTCAAGTTCAGGGCCGCTCTGAAAGACATATGAGTGTTCAGGAAAGCTGACATGGCTGGAATCTGTGGGGAAGAATACTGGGGAAAAGGGAACGACGCAGAGAAAGAGCTCCAGAAATCTGTGTAGGCATCCCCGTGAGTTTTTTGCTGAATACTAAGCCACATGTGTCTGCGCCAGGCAAAAAATAAACCACAGAGAAGTTGTAAGCGGAATTATTCCCAGAGGTTATATGGGGCTAGGAGACAGTAAATTCTGGCCAGCCAGAAATAAAAGACCTGAATAAGTGCCTCGAGCATACAGAAAAGACCCTCGAATGACTCCTTAAAAAAAAAACAGGGCTCAACTAGTCCTAGGATAATGGATCTTCCAGACTTTCTTTAATAATGCCTAAAAACAATCCCTGAAAGTATCAGTCTCATCCATAAGTAACTTAGTTGCCTGTCAGGTCAAAATCCAATGTTCTTCAAAAGGAGACAACAAAGTTCAGATTCACAGTATCTAGCACCCAATCAAAAATCACTGGCCGTGTAAAGATGCAAAAGAATGTGATTCATAACAAGGATAAAACCCAATCAATAAAAGCAGAACCCAAAATGACAAAGATATTTGCACCAACAGGCAAACATTTTAAAAATGCCATTATAGGGGCCCCTGGTGGCTCAGTCAGTTAAACGCTGGACTTCTGCTCAGTCATGAGGTTGCGGCTCCTGAGTTCGAGCCCCACTTTGGGGTCTGTGCTGACAGCTCAGAGCCTGGAGCCTGCTTCGCATTCTGTGTCTTCTTCTCTCTCTCTCTGACCGTCCCCTGCTCTCTCTCTCTTTCTCTCAAAAATAAATAAGCATTAAAAAATTTTTTTAAATGCCATTATAAATTTGCTTAGGAATGTAGAAGACAATATGAGCATAATGGAGGAAAAATGGAAGACCTAAAAAAGACCCAAATGCAACTTTAGAGATGAAAAACACAACAGCAGAAATAAAAAAGAACAGCGATAAGATTAACACAATATTAGGCCTCAAGAAGATAAAAATTAGTGACCGTGAATACATAGCAGGAGAAACCATCTAAACTGAAGCACAGAGAGGAAGAAGTCTAGGGAAAAACCTGAACCCCCATGACCTATGAAATAGAAATAGAAAAGCTATTATAAAATAGAAAGCTACCTACCGTATGTGTAACTTGGGGGGGTCAGAAAAGTGGTGGTGGGGGGGAAATGTCAGCAAGCATAATGGCTGAAAAATTCCAAATTTGATGAAACAGTAAGTTACAAATCTCAACATACCACAGTCAGAACACATGCACATGTGCGTGCACACACACACACACACACACACACCATAAATGTTCCCCAAAGCACTTCATAGTCAAATTGCTAAAAAGCTGTGATATAGGAAAAAGTCTTAAAAACAGTCAGAGCCTGGGTGGCTCGGTCAGCTAAGTGTCCGACACTTTGGCTCAAGTCATGATCTCACCGTTTGTGAGTTCCAGCCCCATGTCGGGCTCTGTGCTGATGGCTCAGAGCCTGAACCCTGCTTCAGATTCTGTCTCTGCCCCTTGCTTGCTCATGCTCTATCTCTCTGTCTCTCAAAAATAAACATTACAAAATTAAAAAAAAAATTAATTAATTAGAGGGGCGCCTGAGTGTCTCAGTTGGTTAAACGGCCGACTTCAGCTCAGGTCATGATCTCACCGCTTGTGAGTTCAAGCCCCGCATCGGGCTCTGTGCTGACCGCTCAGAGCCTGGAGCCTGCTTTGGATTCTGTGTCTCCTTCTCTCTCTCTGCCCCTCTCCCACTCATGATCTGTCCGTCTCTCAAAAATAAATAAATGTTAAAAAAATTTCAAAAAAAAATTCAAAATGTAGGCAAAACAAAGACATTTCAAATAAATACAAGCTGAGAGAATTTGTCACCAGCAGCGTGGCACTCTAAGAAACGTTAAGCAAAGTTTGGATTGTAGGGACATAGTATCAGAGGCAAACTTGGGTCTGCACAAAGCAGCAAGGAGTGCCAGAAATGGTAAATCTTTGGTAAATATAAAATACTTCTTACTTTAAACTGGTTTAAAAATAACCGACTCTTTAGACAAAAATGATTACAATATACTGTGGGGTTTAGAACACATGTAGAAATCAGTGGTGATGGTAGGGCAAAGACTGAGAGGGGGTAAACGGAAGGACCTCTGGAAGATTTTATGCTCACAGGGGTAGAAAGTGATCTGAAGGTAGAGAGAAGTTAAAGATGCTTATGTAACCAATTTAATGTGCAACTGACTTTGGCTTGATTTTCATGTTGTAAATTTCCCAGGTTTATGCAATTTCCATAACATTGCTTGTTTGTTTGTTTATCTATCTATTGATTTATTTAATGCTCATTTATTTATTTTGAAAGGCGAACGGCGTGAGCCAGCCAGAAGGGCAGAGGGAGAGAGAGAATCCCAAGCAGGCTCCATGCTGGTTGATCTCATAACCAGGAGATCATGACCAGAGCTGAAATCAAGAGTCAGATGCCCAAATGGCTGAGCCACCCAGGCATTCTGTTATTGTATTTACAAGCGATATATTTCTAGGAATTGTTTGAAAAATTGGAAATATGTCAGATGAATGAAATACTTCAGTGACACAATACGAAGGGCCAAGATTTCATCTGTTCATTCCTGGCTTTAATTTAGTTTCTATTTATTTTTTAAATTTCTTTAAAGTTTATAATTACATGGGCCAATCAGTTTAAAGAAACTCCGAGTTGAGAGTCCTTAGGGTTTGGGTCCCTTAATTAGTTCATTCTCATCCAGCTTTCAAAGTATTTCTAATTAAGCAGAAAACATATCATTCTAATCTATGTTTTATTTTTTTAAAAAAAAATTTTAATGTTTATTTATTTTTGAGACAGAGAGAGACAGAGCATGAACGGGGGAGGGTCAGAGAGAGAGGGAGACACAGAGTCTGAAGCAGGCTCCAGGCTCTGAGCTGTCAGCACAGAGCCCGATGCGGGGCTCGAACCCACGAACCGTGAGATCATGACCTGAGCCGAAGTCGGACGCCCAACCGACTGAGCCACCCAGGCGCCCCTAATCTATGTTTTAGAACCGTCAATCTTCCTGTCCTGGTTAGAAACAAACCAGAGAAAAATAAATGCAGGTGAGGTGGCAAGAACCTCCTAAAGCAGACGGAATTATGGTCATCCCGATCATCGCGGAAAAAGCACTGTGCCCTCTATCATTACTCAGTCATATTTGAAACACAACTCTGAGCAAACGAAGAATAAAAAGGGAATTTCTTTAACCTAATAAAGGTTTAATCAAAATAGAGTGAGCTGCAAGCAGCAACATAAAAACAAAAATAGTGGCTCAAGGATCTATTTCTTGCTCAAGTGAACAGGGGCGGTCGCTGGCCAGCAGGGCGGCTCCCAGAGCATCAGATCCCAAAGCAGCTTCTACTGTGATTTCCTGTCCCCTTTCCTTGTTACAGTTCAAGAGGGCTGCTCTACCTCAGCTATCTAGAATGCGCAGCAGTCCCAGAAAGGAAGAAGAGGAAAGGAAGAGTATTCCCCTTCCCGTTAAGGACATGCACCATCTCTAATTATATCTTACGGGCCAAAGCCTGGGTGGCTTAGTAGGTTAAGCGTCCGACTTCAGCCCAGGTCGGGATCCGGAGCTTCGTGGGTTGGAGCCCCGCGTCCGGCTCTGTACTGATGGCTCGGAGCCCGTGGCCTGCTTTGGATTCTGTGTCTCCCCCTCTGTCTCTGCCCCTCCCCTGCTTGCACTCTTTCTGTCTCCCCTAAATAAACATTAAAAAAGAAAAGATCAGCAAGGGATGCTGAGAAATGTACTATGCATTTCAGGTAACTTGTTAAATAAGAGAATCAATCAACCAATGGAGGGACGTGTGGAAAGAAGGTGATGAACAAAGAGACCCCCTGCCCCCCACCCTGGGAGGAGAGAGGATGGGAGGCGAAGTCTTGGCACACAAGGATTGGCATAAGCAAATAAGTGATTTATTTAGCATTAAGAAAATGGGTTCAGAGGGATCGCCAGACAGAGCTGAAAGGGTGGTCAGGAGGAGAGGAGAGGAAAATCTTTGGAGTCCTTTGAGCCAAGGGGAGCGCTTGACACCCTCCCCCCCCACCATCAGCCTGAAGGCTCTTCTCCACCCTGTGAAGCCCTTGTCGCATCTTTCCAGGTTTCCGGGCACACGGGCACTCATTGCCAACGAGACGATCTGGGCCAAGCGGAGACACTTTCACAGAATAAGAGAACTCAAGAATATATCTGCACCCATAGAACCTATGGATGACTGCCTCTCTATGTGGTGAAACCGACAGCCAGGATGTTTACCATTTATTCGTTAAAGCTGCGAAACATATTTCTTCTCTCGTTGGTTACAGAACTGACTGCTGTGTTCCCTGTGCTTTCTCTCCGGTCCGATGGCACAGGGCGGGGGTGGGGGGGGGGCGGCTGCTGTGGCCCCAGACGCTGGGCGGAAGGAGGCACCCGGGTACGAAAAACAAACTGCTGTCCTGGGCTGGGTTGGATGCCATCTCACTTTAGAGCAGTCAAGCTGAGAAAACAGGTCAGAGCTTGTGAGAAGCTGCACAGAGGAGAGAGGGAAACGGCCTGTTGTGTAACTGCACACAAACCCGGCTGGCTGGGCAGATCTGTGCCAAGCTGGCCTGAACGCAGAGAAGAGGCATTTCAGGTGACCATCAGACTGCCCCGTCCCACCTTACTTCTCCAAGACAGGTGACCCCGCAGCTCTGCCTAATCCCAGCGCTGCCAGCTCAGAATCCTTGGCCCTCTCCTTTCGTCTTCCGTTCTTCTACAACAGTCCCGCCTCTGGGAGCTAGAGCCGAAGTTAACAAACCTGAGTTCACGGCTCAGAAATAGGATCCCATCCCATGGTTCGTGACACGTACATAAATAACATTTAAAAGGTCATGTGAAACCACGAGCTGCTGTGACACACCTCTGAGAGTGGCCAAAATCCAGAAGGCTGACAACACCCAAGGCTGGCAAAGATGTGGAACGGCGGGAACTCTCCTTCGTTGCCGAGGGAATGCAAAATAGTGCGGCTGGTGTGGACCGCGGTTTGGCAGCTTACTGCAAAGCGAAACGTAGTCTTACCAAATGATCCAGCGATCACGCTCCTAGGTGTTTACCCAAATAGACTGAAAACCTACGTCCACACGAAAGCCTGCACACCAGTGTTTATCGGAGGTTTGTTCATAATTGCCCAAACTCAGAAGCAATCAAGATGTCCTTCAGTAGGTGAATGGGTAGACTGTGGTGCGTCTAGACAATGGACTATTATTTAGCAGGACAAGATGTTAACAGCAAGGGAAACTTGGGGTGGGGGGGGTGTTTGTGGAAACTCCCTGTATTTTCCGCTTCATTTTTCTATCAACTTAAAACTGCACAAAAAAAACCACATCAAATCTATTCATTTTTTAAAAGATATACGTTAACAGTAACAGTGCCACCCTCTAAAAAAGTATTGATTGGCTTTCCCACAAAGAAGGTGTTAAGTACTTATTATCTGTTTTAATGTAACTTGATTAATGTAACGTTAATGTAAACTTATTACGTTTATAGTAGAGACATGGAGATACTTTTGCAAAGTAAAAAACCATGGAGTGTTATGTTTAAAAATTAAACCAGGAGAAGGGTGCCTGGGTGGCTCAGTCGGTTGAGCGTCCGACTTTGGCTCAGGTCATCATCTCGCGGCTTGTGAGTTCGAGCCCCGCGTCGGGCTCTGTGCTGACAGCTGCAAGGCAATGTGTTAAGTCTTGATGTCAATTCTTGCCCCCCACCCAGGGCTTGGGAGCTGGTGGGGAAGACACAGGGGGCAGGTGATGATAAGGGCAAGCGTTCATTACCTCTGCAGGCAGAAGTAAGGCCCACAACATTATTTTAAGCTTCTGCACGAAGAGTAGTGTCTCCATTTCCTAACAGGAACTGGACGATCCAGGGAAGGCTTCTTGGAGAGAAACGTGATGGACTGATACCCCAAAGATTAAAAAGGGTAGACAGGTGACAAGGGGAGTCCTGGGAGAATGTACCGGACACAGGGAATGCTTGTGGGAAAACCTGGAAAAGAGGGTGTTAAGGACCTGAAAGAGATTCATTCAGTGTGGCTAGAGCAGAGATTGCAGGAGACGGTCCTGAGGCCCCAGCGTGTGGGGACGACGATGGAGGGTGTAAACCACGCTGCTTGGGCTCTACCTAGAGAATAACAGGGAAGCATTAAAGGGCTGTGACGTGACTGGGTTCGTGTTCTGGAAAGACTATGGAGAGTGGATGAACGTGGAACCACAACACTCAAGAAACTGGTTCAGTAATTCACGGAAGTGAACAAGTACCAACGAGAATAAAGGCGGAAGGATGGAGAGAAGGTGAAGATACCAGAGACTGAGAATGAGCCGGTGCCTTTGGTGATTAATTTGCTGTCAAGAGAGAGGAATCAAGTATATTGCTTATATGTTAGGCTTGGGAAACTGATTAGACAAATGGTGCATTCACCCAGGTAGGTAATAACGGAAGTAGGAAGTAGGCAGATCTTTTTTTTTTTTTTTAAATTAAGACTGTATTTTTTCAGAGCGGTTTTAGTGTCACAGGAAAATGGAAAGTTTCAGGGATTTCCCATTACACCCCCTGTCCCCACCAATGCACGACCTCCCCCCCCCCCCCCCCATCGATGGCCTACACCACAGTGGTACACTTGTGACGATTCGCACTGACCATTCATCACCGGAAGCCTGTAGGTTACATTAGGGTTCACTCTTGGTGTTGCATATTCTGAGTTTGGACAAATGTATGAAGACTTGTAGCTCTCATTGCAGTATCAGACACAGCAGTTTCATTGCGTCTGTGAAACTCCTCTGTGCCCCTCCCATTCACTTCTCTACCCCCCCCCCCCCCCCCCCGCCCCCCAACCACTGATCTTTTCACTGTCTCCATAGTTTTGCCTTTTCCGGAACGTCATATAGTTGGAATCATACCATCTGCAGCCTTCTCAGCCTGGCTTTTTGGCTTTTTCCACTTATTCATACACATTTAAAGTTCTTCCATACCTTTTCATGGTTCGACAGCTAATTTCTCTTTAGAACTGAATAATATTCCACCACCTCACCTACTAAAAGACATCTCGTTGCTCCCAATTCCTTGACGATTTTGAATAAAGCTGCCGTAAACATTCGCGTACAGGTTTCTGTGCGAACATAAGGTTTCAACTCATTTGGGTAAATATCAAGGAGTGTGATTGCTTGGCTGGTATGGCAAGGGGCTTAGCCGCGTAGGAAATTGCCAAAGCGTCTTTAGAAACGGCTGCCCCGTTTTGCAGTCCCATCAGCCACGAATGACAATTCCTATCGCGCCAGCATTTGGTGCTATCAGGGATCTAGATCCGGGCCCTCTTCCTTGGCGAGGTGTCTGTTAACGTCTTTTGCCCATTTTTAAATCAGGCTGTTTGTTTTCTTATTATTGAGTTTTGAGAGTTCGTTGTACGTTTTAGGTAACAGTCCACGATTAGGTGCGTCTTCTGGAAACATTTTCTCCCAGTCTGTGGCTTGTTTTCTCATTTCTTGACACTGCCTTTCACAGAACAGAAGTTTTTAATTTTAATGAGGTTCACCTCATCAATTCTTTCTTTCGCAGGTCATGCCTTTGGTGTTGAAGACACAGTTTTGAAAGTGAATTGAGTTCCATTCTGTACCTGTTGGATTTGAGTCCCCTTTGGACGTCCATTTGGTTACAGGACCCTCAGCCTAGAAGAACAGATTTGGTCTGTTCATTGGGATCCCCTTGTCTCCTTGTCTCCTTCCCCAGCACTCATTGCCTGGATGGCAGCTTAGTCCGCACTCAAGACACTGGGATCCCTGTCACCGTCTCCCTTGGAGGCCCCCTCCTCAAAAGTAGCAAGACAGCATTGAGAGACAGGAAACGGCTCCTGTTTCTTTGGCATTCTGGGACAATTTTTCTGCTCTCTGCCATTGGGGAAGCAAAAGCTTTCTATGTGCATGCACTGTTCTCGGGGGAAAAGTTGGGCTTTACACTAAGAGATTCTTGGCTCGGGATTCCCAGACAGGGTTCAGGAAATCTGATTTTCAGTTGCGAGATGGTATGTGAGAGAGAAGTGGTTTAATTTGGATTCCCAAGGAGCCGTGCCTCAGACAATCCTAAGCCAAAACCTGTTGGACTGATCATAGATTTTAGACCACAAGGAGGGAGATGCAGCATGTGATAAGGCAGCATATATGAAGAAAGACCCCAGGACATCCAAAGGGGTTTAGTGTTTTGCCTTCTGCCTAAAACTAAGGGAAGGGTCATGTCCCAAGTCAGCCACAGTGGAGCACACGTGTGGTGGCTAGACCTATTTGTGTCATCAGTTCTTTGGCCTCTGGATGGGGGTGTACCTGAACCTCCAAAGCTGCAGGCAGGGAGAATCACTCAGGCTTCTGTTGTGGATCAATTAACAGCAAATTCATCACGACTAAACAGAAGGAGATGCTGTAATGAACCACCCAAACGGATGCCTCTTTTTGGACGCCTGGACGGTACTAGGCATTAACGCTGGGAACTTCCATCACCTCCTGGAAGAATCTTGAATTTGACCTAATATTTATCCCAAGTAGGCCAAGCGGTAAAACAGGAGGACCTGAGTTGCCATGCAGGAGTGGGGTGAAGATTTGTTGTTTCTTTTTTTCTGGTTCCCTCAATGGAAATCCATGCTCTTGAGCAAGTTAAGATGTAGAAAATAAAGTTCCATTTCTGCACAACTGACGTAGAGTGTGAGATTTTGCATCTTCTAAGCAAGCCCCCGTGTCACTTCTGGAACATGAAACTCTTTCTTTGGATCTGAGAGTCCGTGCCGTCCAATTACAGCATCCTTTCCCTGACTCTGCTGCTATGACATCCCGTTCCATACCGGCCCACCTGTTAACATCTGTTTATGTCCCTTCTCTTTACCTTGTATCCTGACAGCATCTCTAGCTATTTTAGCACATTTCAGTACCCTAGTTATTTTAATATATTTCAACATACCCCAATAAACATCATCCCAGGTGACCTTCTGTTACTGCCTTTGGCCTTATGGTTCCTTCACCTCCTTGTCTTGCAACCACTAAGCAATGGCTGATTGTTACCCTCTACTCCTCTGCTTGCAAAAGCTTGGAATTGGTGTGTCCCTCACTCGTTCCCTTTCTACCACCCCGATGCAGACTTTAGCTAATGGCACACAATCACCTACACTATTCAGTAACCTGCTTCCGGTCTCATTTACTTCTGTGTCCGATTTCGATATACCATGGTCAGCTATTTTAACTCTCTTTGTTAATCCTTGAGGCCTTATTAAGCATCCTGCCATATCCAATTTTCTGTCATTGCTGTTTTCATTTCTCATTTCTGCTTCTGGGCCGCGGATCACTGCCAAAGAATATGCTGGAACTCTGCCAACCCGATCGACAATGTATTCGTGTTAACTTCAGCTGGGATACATTTCTGCTTATCAGGCTCATCATTTCATGTCTTTTCATTTCCCCCAGAAAACCGCGATGGTCTTCTAAACTGGAGTACATCCTAAAAGCATTTTGAAAATCTACATACCTCCTCAGACATTTAAAAATGGACATACCAACGTTTTCAGCAAAGATTTAAATAGTTCACAAGTATGTACTTCCTGGTTTATTTTAAGATTGACACTTTATTTATTTTTTTTTATTTTTATTATTTTTTTTTTAACATTTATTCATTTTTGAGACAGAGAGAGACAGAGCATGAACGGGGGAGGGTCAGAGAGAGGGAGACACAGAATCTGAAACAGGCTCCAGGCTCTGAGCTGTCGGCACAGAGCCCGACGCGGGGCTCGAACTCACGGACCGCGAGCTCATGACCTGAGCTGAAGTCAGCCGCTTAACCGACTGAGCCACCCAGGTGCCCCAAGATTGACACTTGAAAATAAAAGTGTTGCATTTTCCCTTTAAATGAATCCAGTGTAATAGAAATACCGTGGTAATTTGACACCTGGCTTTATCCATTTAAAAAATACACAAAGGTTTTTTTTTTTTAACAAATTTTTCATTATTCCTTTTATTTCTTGAGCTCATATTCTGTTCTGCTTCCCCCACATTTTATCTCAGTGTACTTTTATGCTTCATGTCATCACTCTGTCAGATTTCTCTACAATGAAACTCAGGCAGTATTTAATTTATTTTTATTTACCGTGACTACAAGATTTATGTGTTAAAACATTTCTTTTTGATTGGGCTATCATGAAAATCATTACAAGTGCAGAGTTGCTCCAAACATCACACATATATGGCAGTTTGAAAAGCAGGTATTAAAGGACACATTTTATTGGAAAGGCATGCTAATTAGGCAGATAGGAACGAGTATCTGGTTACTTAATGAAAGGAGCTATTGAGTTTTTTCTTTGTGTCGTGCACCTGAGAGTTTTACACCCAGGCAGTGCATGGGATGGATGAGAAATTCGCTTGTTTTTGAGAAAGTGGAGGAAAGAAGGGCTGGGTGGGGGGGGGGGGGGTGGGGGGTGAAGAGGATACAGCAAGATGTACCCACTCGGTGCCCCGTGCTCCCCTGGGCTGGGGCTCCTGGGATCCCACTTTGAAGACCAGTTGTTCTGAACTTTCCTCTCCTTGAGCCCCAGTCCCCAGGCAGTGAGGACACAGGTCCACGGAGACTTTCGAGACCTTCCTTCGAGACCTTCCTTCGTTTTCCATCCTCGCTCCTGGAAGTGATCTCACCCCCCTGCCCCCATGTCCTCTTCCTTCCACCCCCTTGGAAGATGTATCCTTGCTTTTAAGGTTCATGGATTCCTTTCCACAGATGCTGGTTTTTTTTTTTTTTTCTCATGGTTTTAATTGCATCCCGTCTCTCACGATTTCTTTCTTTCCAGATGTTTTTCCTTCTGCCAACAAGCTTGCCCAGTCTCTCCGGTTTGTGTGCTTTTAAAAACACTTTTAATTTAAAAACAAAAAACAAAAAAACCAAAAAAAGTCCTCTTCACTGGACTTTTCTGCCTTGTCAATCAATGTGCTTCCATTCCCTTTGCAGCCACATTTCTAGAATTGCATATTCAATTCCACTATGTCTAATTTCTCTCAATATTTTATCTCCCACTCCACCCTGCAGTCGTCAACACTCACACTCCTTCCTAGAGTGTTTTCCACCTTGTGCGGTCCCCTAAGTACATTTGATGAGGGAACATAAGACAAGCTGAGGGCAAAAGCTAACGATACCCTCCCAACTCCCAGTTGGGATGTGTGTGACATTCCTCAGGCACTCCCAGCTGCCCAAGGACAAAGGAAAGGGAAAAACAATGGTTAAATGATAGAGACCACAGCCCTGAAGGACCTGAGTCTCCATCAGTTTACATATGTCTTGGTAAATTACAAGAAAAAGCAATCTTATTGATAGCCTGACCTTCAGCAACCTAGAGACTCAGTTTCCTGGAGACCCAACATCACCTTGTCCTCTATCGTGATGTGGGGAACAAAGGCAAGAAGGAAATGGCAAGTAAAATTAAGTTCCCTTATAACCTGCAGCCCATTGACAAATCTGGGAGGCACATACAGAGTAGAACATTCCTCCAGGAGCCCTACTGTCCTAATGTTAATGCCTTACTAGAGGGAAAACAACCTTAACTCCACAATAGTAAGGACTCAGGTATCTTCTGAGTCCTCTTTAGCATATCAAAGTCCTTCTAGAGGCCTCCCTTTTGCTTTACTCCCCCAACTCCATAGTATATAAGCAGTCACTCTTCTGGAGCAGCTCTTCCTGCCCGGGAGTCCTATCCCCAGGTTTTAATAAAATCACCTTTTTGCACCAAAGACATCTTCAAGTCTTCAAGAATTCTTTCTTGGCCATCAGCTCCAGGCCCCACAATCACTCAGAAGCCCCATCACACTTGTTTATATTTTCTAGATTTTCCACTTCTTGGATGCCAACTGGTTGTTTCATTTCCCCATTGCTCAGGTGATGCACTCCAAATGCACCCAGGCTGTTTCTCTGAGAGCCTCGCCACACCCCTGCTTCATGCTGGGGCTCTCCTCCTCTTAGGGATTTCTAACGTGCTCTGAAAGGCTGCCCCTTGCTCAGAAATTCAGTTAATGCATTCTTTAAAATCTCCCGTGAGACTTCGTCTTTGACCCATTTTTGAAGTGTGCTGTTTTGCTTCCAGGTGTTTCCATTTGGCCTCCACTGACCATGCTCTCGATCAATGTTTCAGTCGCACTTCCCCTTGCTGCTTGTAGCAGAAACCCTACCTCCAGCCCAACTCAATGTACCATACCATCCGCTCTCTCAACATTACCTTGGATCTTCCTGGATTTGTACTTCTGTTTATATTTAGAATTCTCAGGTGTTTTGCTTCATTTTGTTTTGTTGTGTTTTGTTTTTGTTTTGTGTTTTAGCTTCCCAGACACTGGTTGCAAAGTCATTTGAAGGCTATTCTATCTTAAAAAAATTTTGTTTAATGTTTATTTACTTTTGAGGGAGAGAGAAAGAGACAGAGCACAAGCAGGGGAGGGGTAGCGAGAGAGGGAGACACAGAATCCAAAGCAGGCTCCAGGCTCCGAGCCATCAGTACAGAGCCCGAAGCAGGGCTCGAACCCACGAACTGTGAGATCATGAGCTGAGCCAAAGTCTGACGCTTAACCGACTGAGCCACCAAGGTGCTCCTACTTTTTTTTTTTTTTAAGTTTATTGATTTATTTTGAGAGACAGAGACAATGTGAGTGGGGGAGGGGCAGAGAGTGAGAGGGGGACAGAGAATCCCAAGTAGGCTCGGCGTCATTAGCTCAGAGCCTGGCGTGGGGCTTGAACCCACAAAAACTGTGAGATCATGACCTGAGCCGAAACCAAGAGTTGGCCACTTAACCGCCTGAGCCACCCAGGCGCCCAAAGGTTATTCTATTTCTTAGCTTAGGAAACAATCGTAGGTTGAAATTATGGAAATATAATAAACAGTAATCATTCTGGGGCAAAAGAGGTACCTTAAAAAGAGTCATCAGATTACTGTCCAGAGTTTGGGTTTCTAACCATATACCTGATTTGTTCCCAAACAATACAGAATGCCATGCCTTGAAAATGTGTGATGAATGTCTACCGCCATCTAAATGGATGACTCCGTAGTCAATTCCCACTCTTATTCATTTGCTCTGAGAATTTGAGTAAATTCCTCATGTTTTTCAAGTTTCTTTTGAACGGGGCTAATAATGATTCATTTGCAAAATGCCTTGGGTAAAAAGATCTCATATGTGCAAAGGTTTTTTTTTTAAATATATAACTAATAACAACATCTGTGAGGTTTCACAGAATATTATTACAGTATTTAATTTGAGAGAACAAATACATCTAATTGAGGCTTGTTAAATAACGGAGAACACAAAATTATTTTTTTGGAAACCCAAAATGCATTCAATGAAAATTACCAGGTAGCAAACGTAACTCAAACAATTCCACTTCATTGTAACCCTTTGAATTTATATTATACTCCTTTCTAAGTTCAAAGAATTTAATTAAATGATTGTTTACAAAACCCAGCATATAATCATCCAACCAAGTCTACTGGTTAGTAAATGAATCATAGAACAATACTTTGCTATGTATGTTTGCCCATGTGTTTACAATTTCTAGCGTGAAATTTCATCAGTTAAAATGCTATCAGTTTCCTGCTCTGAGTGGCACTTTGACATTTGGCGGGATCATTCTAGAATTCCTACCCTTTCCTTTGTAAGGCTCATTAGTGGTGGTCAGGAACACTGGGAGCCCTGTTACTGACACCCCCTATGTCCACACATGGGCTGGTTTTGGGTAAACATCTTTGGCAGTGGGCCTTCCACTGCAGTCTGAACTCACTCTGTCCTGGAGAGACTTGTGAAAATACAGTTTCCCAGGCCCCACAACCACAGAATCGGAATATCCAAAACTGATCCTGGAATCTGCCTTTTTTTTTTTTTTTTTTAAATCACTCTAAGTCAAGTCAGAGCTCATTAAAATGTATGCATCACTGATGTGATACAAGACAATCTGTATTTTCAGGCTTGGAATTTCTCCGCACATACCATCATTGGGCTCACCTGCCCACATCCCTAGGGCATGGCTAGTATCCTATTTAAAATTGCTCTCCGCTTCTGGGTGCCGTTTTACATTACCTTTGTACCAACCCGTGGGGACGAAGGTCCCTAGTTTAGTCTTCACCTATCAGTGTTTGCCTTCCTTTCCTGCTGTTTTGATTCTCTGTGTGCTGCTCAGTCTCATTGATTAGGTACTATATTATTTTACATATGTGTTTCTAGGTTCTCAGGTTATTATTTTTAGTTGCATAACTTGTGTTATGTTTAGTCTCCCCACACTGGGGTGTATGTTTAGCTTCCCCAACCAGATTTTAAACTGCTTGGAGACAGAGAGAAAGGCTCCTTTCTTTCGTATTCTGGACCAGTGCCCTGCTCAGAACTCTGAGGCCAGCAGGTGTTCATGAAATGCATTTTAACAGGCTGGTGTTTTGCATACACATCTTCAGCTTGAGAAGAACAAGTATGGCCTGGGAGCTCCATGGTAATGCAGTGACTGGATATCCATGCATAGATTACCTAATGAGATATACGAATACAGCATTAGATACCCGGCTCATCCGGCACCTCATGAGAGGGAAGGGGCCATTTTGGGATAGCCTTATTAGCATCCGGGAGGGAGTTGTGATTAATTAAAAATGTTAGTGATCATTAGTGCCTGAGAGTCAGGGGACACGGTTTACTCAGCATCCGCTCTAATTAGAACTTAAATGCCAAAAAAAAAAAAAAAAAAAAAAAAATTGCCTGTATTCTAGTCCCTTCAATGTATAGTCATTCCAGGAACATCTTAGAATAATAGATGACATGTCACTGAAGCCAATTAGCATTTCCTAAAAACCTGAGCATGCTTCCATTTCTTCTTCGAAAAAGCACTTTTCTTATTAAATGGCAGAGCGTGTGCGTATGCGTGCAGTATGTATACAAGCGTGTGGACACTGAGGGAGGCTACCTGAGTTTTAGCTCTAATGAGGAGAGAACACGTGCCACGAATGCACGCCAGTTAGTGCGCAGCATTTAGCCACAACTATGAAAATTGAAATCCAGCCCACGATGTAAGGTTTTGTATCCTTGTGGTAACTCTCCCTCGGCGGTCAGGAAATTAATATGTGTGCTTGGGTTGAAAAGCCCGTTTTGAACTCAGTGGTTTAAATGAAGTTGTACTGAAGGAAATCATTAGAAGTCTCCATATGAATATTTCACTACCTGTGTTTACAGAAATGCCCTCTCTGTGAGGATGTGGACCTGAAGTTTCTTCTAGAACTTAGGCAGGGAGGCATTTTGGTTCCTCCGGGAAACTGGCACGCTTCCTCCTTTATGAAAATAGGAGCTGTGTAATTGACAGTGTCTGGCTTTTGTTCGGTTGCCAAAAATCTCGGAGCTAAATTTAAAGCTCAGCTCTGCCAGTTTTGCAGAGATTTAACAACTGAGTATCTGTGTTCTTTTATCATCTTGCCTTGGCGTTCTCCTTTTATTATATTTCAGGCACCCCTACCTGGAATCCTTCATGGAAAAACGTGGAATGAGCACATTCATAAAATGAAATAGGATTGTTGCTTTGTGAGTTATTAGGGGGGATTTGTGAGATTTGTTAGGTAAGTAACAGAACCTCAGTGTTCATCTGCAAAAATGAACATGGTAATACTTTCCCACCTACTTCACAAGATGGCCGTGAGGATTCATTTAGGCCAGGTCCGTTGTAAGAAAGAGACAAATGGGATTTTTGTACAGAAGGTCCCAGCTTTGAAGTTTAAGCTATATTTACTTTAAGGACTCAGGATTCGGTGTTTTTAGAATATGTGGGGCAGACCAAGCAAGACTGGGAAGGATAAGACGAATCCTAGAACTCATCCTAGGGGAAGGGAGGATTAAGATGAACTCAATCATTGTCTAGGATGAGCGGCTCGATGTCAACAGGTGGAATGCTTTCATTTATAGTATGCTCGCCCCTTCATGCCATATTTATGCCAGGGCCCTGGGAGAGAAAGGATAAAAATTAGAAGCGTTGTTCCACTAAAATCTCTGCCAGGAAAGCAAAGTGACTCTTTTGTAAGGAAGGATCAGCGCAAAGCAGAAATCTACCCTTGTAACCTCCACTTCCTCACTTGTTATTTTGTCTTGAGTCACTTTGATCTTCTTAGTTAATTGGCCCAATAGTCACCAGCTGCTCTACTGAAATGACCACGAAAACGTTCAATGATGATTGCCTAGGAGCTAAGTCCAAGGTCTCATCTTACCGGTCTCTCTGGACTGTGACAGAGTTCATCACTTTCTCTTGGCGATGCTTTTGTCTGGACAGTGGGACACAATCCTGTTACCTCTCTGACCACTGCTCCTCCCCTCCGACCGCTCCCTCTGCTGCAGCTCACTCTCTAGGATTGGAGGGTTGGAAGTCAGCCCCTCCAACTGTCTTATTTTCACGATACACACTTCAGGACCACAGGTATCCTGTTTGACGAGTTGTATAATAACGACTGTTGTCATAACAGAACAAGAAGGTAGGTTAATTCGCTATTTCTAAGGATAGAATATGGCCACATCTATGTGACCAGATTTGCATTGGAGATGCCTCCCTGAATAGGGGCAAAAAGGAGCCTACATGTGGAGGATTGCTTCTAGATCTGGGCACACCTCTCAACATTTACAGACACCTGTAGAAATATCATTTGTGTAGAGAAGAGAATTGAGAGCTACCCATTCAATCCATTCCCAGCTAATCCACCCTCTGAATTCCGATGACCCTAAATCTGGATCTCTATTCCAGAATTTTCTCTTGATTTCTAGACTGATGCTTCTAACAAGGTCACGATACTTGAGTCTTTCTCCCGAACTCAAACTCAACCTTGTTATCTTTCCCTTGGACACGTTTCTCCTTCTAGACTCACCAGCCCATCTGGAGTTTTCCTAGATTTATTTTACCCCTGTCTACTCCACATTTGGCTGAAGTTGCTTATATTCCTGTAGCACATTTTACAGATCTATCCCTTCCTCCAAATCAATGGTCTTCGCACTTCAGTGATTGTGGGTAACCTGATGCTGCTGGTTGAGGGGGTAGGAAGGGGCATTTAGACTTATGTTTTTCTCTAACACTTTCTCACTTACCTTAGGTAATCCCTCCTTTCCCCATCTCACAAGACTCCGAGAGAACTTTCTGTGATGTGCTGTCCAGCACAGTCGCCTTTAGTCACATGAGGCTACAGAACATCTGAAATGCAGCTACTACAACTGAGGAACTGAGGTTTTAATTATTTAGTTACTATTTAATTTTCAATGTGGCGAGTGTCTACTGTATTGAATGGTGGAACTCTGTTCCAAGACAAGAATCTACTCATATTTCTTCTTCATTTAAAATATTCTAATGGCTCTATATGGGCCATAGACTAAAGATGCATTATAATGTAATTCCTTTTCAATGTTGAAATCAGGTGGACTTGTTCAAATATTGGCCCCAATACTTCATAGCTATATTGCTTTGGGCAAGTGAGTTCATCTTTGATTCTCAGTGTCTTTGTCTGTTAATGTAATAACACATTATATTAATCATAGCATGTGATCAGTGACTAGACCCCATTAATTTTTTTTTTAATTTTTTTTTAAGTTTATTTATTTTTGAGACAGAGAGAGACAGAGCTTGAACGGGGGACGGTCAGAGAAAGAGGAAGACACAGAATCGGAAGCAGGCTCCAGGCTCCGAGCCATCAGCCCAGAGCCCTACGTGGGGCTCGAACTCACGGACCTCGAGATCGTGACCTGAGCTGAAGTCGGACGCTTAACCGACTGAGCCACCCGGGCACCCCTAGACCCCATTAATTTTAATAAGAAACTGATAGCCATGAATAATAATGTAGTAACAATAGTAATTATCATTCCAAACTCTGTTGTAAGGCACATAAGTCCCTTTACAGTTTGGAGCTTGCCCCCTTGCTTTCCCATTTCAATTTTGGTATACCGTGTCTTGGGCCTTAGCTTCTAGACTCCCTGAATTGTTTGTGTTTTCCCCAAATAGTCTCACCTAACTCATGTTTTTGTGTCTTCAGTTGTATTGGTTTACCCTGGCAAACACATCTTTTTATTTTGAGCCCAAGCGGACACCTTACCTATGAAATCTTTCTGCTTTCCCCTGTCATAGCGAGTAGGGCTGACTACCTCGTCCTTTTCTGTTGGAACAATACACAATTTCTATCACAGCACCTATCACCTTTTATTGCATTTATCTGTCCACATGGATCTGCTCCTCCTAGACTGTGTTCCTGGAAAGCAGGACCATTTTTCGCTTATGTGTTCCCAGGACCATACATCACACACTGTAGGCGCTACAGACCAACTTGTTGAGAGAATCATGGGCCAGGTCCTATGGAAAAGTAAGTTTGTGACGGTTCCTTGAGCTATAGCTATAGAAAACCATTTAAGTTTTGGTACACGATTGATTCCCAAGTAGTTGTTATGTGGCCTCGGTAATCTGCCCCTTTCCTCTGATCTTTCCCAGTGGAGGGGCTGGAGAGTAGAGTTTCTTGAGGGTTCATCTAACTCTGACACATTCAACCCTCAGTGTCTGCTTTTATTTATTTTTTAAAGTTATTTATTTATTTATTTATTTAGAACAAGTAGGGGAGGGGCAGAGAGAGAGAGAGAGAGAGAGAGAGAGAGAGAGAATTCCAAGCAGGCCCACTCTGTGGGGCTGTTTCTCACCACCATGAGATCATGACCTGATCTGAAATCAAGAGCGGGATGCTTAATCAACCAAACAGCTCAGGCCCCCTACCCCTATTTGGTTCTGTTGTATTTTACTGATATGTAACATATTTTTTGGCCCCAAGGAAAAAAAATGTTGAGGTTTTGAATGGAAATAAAGATTTGAAGTTGGTACTTTTTATTTTTTCTAAAGTAGATATCCTAAAGTAGATATCCCAAACAGTGGCTGAAACTTTAAACACCAAAAGTAGAATTCAAAATCAAACTAAAAAGGCAAGGAAGGGTGCCTGGGTGGCTCAGCCTTCAAGCATCTGACTTCGGCTCAGGTCATGATCTCACGGTTCGTGAGTTGGAGTCCCACATCGGGTGAGCTCGAGCCTTGCTTTGGGTGAGCACAAGCCCAGCTTGGGGTAAACTCAAGCCCTGTTTCAGGTGAGCCCTGTTTCTCTCTTTCTCTCTCTCTGCCCCTTGCTCACTTGTGCCCTCTCCCTTTCTCTCTCTCCAAAAAGAAAAAAATGGCAAGAAAATGGCAAAATATAGGGTGTATTCAGGAAATAGCAAGTCCTCTGAGTGGCTAGGACACTGGGCATATGCCAGTGTGAAGACAAAGTGTTTGGAAAGCAAGGCTGCATATATCGCAGAGGGGTTTTGGTATCAGGCTCCATAGTTTGTTCTTAAAAAAAAAAGGAACAATGGGAATGTCAATATGGCTCCAGTGTTTTGGATTAATGACATCCAAAGAGATAAAGAAGATAAAGGATTTTCAACCTTGAGTTATAGAATGACATTCTAGGAGCCTGAACTAATATGTTGGTAAAAATTGAAAAGTTAAGAAGACAAACATTGCAGTGGACAAATATTTTGGCCTTGGCTACGGATTAAATGCAGAGAGAGAGAGAAAGAAAATGAAACGTGACCCCTTATTTCATGTCTGCAAGGAGAGGGGAACAAATCCCAGGAAGAGGGAAGCCAAGAAGTTTGAGAGGGATGGCAAGAGTTTGGTTTTAGATAACATTGACTTAGAGATGATAATGGAGTATTTTACAAGAATGTTTAATAGGAATCTGAAAAATTAAAAGTGGAAGAACCTGAAGGCAGGACTTAGGGCTGGGAGTTTGAAAGGGCCAAAGAAAGAACGTAAGCAGAAAACCATGAGTCAAATGTCACGTAAAATCCGAATGTTCGATTTGAGCAGGACCTCAGAGATCAGCTAGTTTAACTTTCTTATTTAATAGAGGAGCAAATTTAATGCCTGAGACTTCAAAGAAGGCTTAAGGAACTTACTTATATCCTTCCATTATGATTTACTCATCTATAAATGAAGGAGGGATTTGAGGCTAGTTTTTAACAGGAAAATCATAAAGTGACTGTTTCTGCCAAGCAAACATTTCATCATTATTCTTTTAATTCAGTAGGGAGAAATGATCTTGCCTGAAAGGCATGCTCTCTTAGTTATCCAAAATGTTTCATGTTTTTAAAAAATGAGGTTAGTTTTAGATCCCAGATTAAAATGGAGATATTAAATATAATACAGAATGAATGCTTAGGGATAGAGATAAAACTCAAGACCCAAGTTAAATGCTTTTAAAAAAAGCTGAGCTCATCCCTGTTTGTTTTCAAATACTCGAGGCTATAATTTGATAGCCCAAAGACAAGAAATGGAAAAAAAAAAACCCAATGGAGCCGACCCTGGTGTCCTAAAGTGACAACAGACCAATATGTAGATTTCCCAGGTGAAGCCTATGGAGGGAATGATGCATTCATCAGTCTGGCTAGACACCTGAGGTTAAGAATTGGTTTACGTAACAATTAGAGGACTGATGGGTGCTGCATTACTAGAAATTTCTCTTTGTATATACTCCCCTTTTCCACAGTCCCTAACTGTCATCTGAGATGGAAACTGAAAATCCCATCTGACTCCTTTCTTGTTAGAAATCAAACACTCAGGAAAACACGTCATAGCATAAAAAAACAAAGAAAATAAACTATAAAGGTTAGGTCTGATTATGGGGGTTATTTATTTTTTTTTCAGTGGTGCAGGGCACTATAATCCAGTTGAAAAGAAAATATATCAAGAGGAAATACTTGCTACATGGACCACTAATAATTAATATTCTTAATATTCAAAATGAGTTTTCAAAGCAGCAAGTATCAGAAAGTTCCCCCTCCCCCCCACATACCATATGGAATATTATGCAGCCATAAAAAATAATGAAATCTTGCCATTTGCAAATATGTGGATGGAGCTAGAAAGTATGCAAAGTAAGTGAGATAAGTCAGTCAGAGAAAGACAAATACCATATGATTTCATTCATATGCGGGATTTAAGAAACAAAACAGATGAACATAGGGATAAAAACAAAGAGAGAGAGAGAGAGGCAAACCATTAAGCAGACTCTTAACTATACAGGACACACTGAGGGTTGCTGGGGGGGGGGAGGGGGGTGGGGGTGGGTTAAATGGGTGAGGGCACTTGTTGTGATGAGCACTGAGTCTTATATATAAGTGCTGAATCACTAAATCCTACACCTGAAACCAATATTACACTGTATGTTAACAAACTGGAATTCAAATAAAACCTTGGAACAGAAAAGAATAAGAAAGTTGCCCCTAGAGGAAAACAAATAAATGGATAATGTTTTACAAAAGAGAAGTAAAAATCGCCAAAGACCGTAATAATCTTAATATTAATGAAAAAAGGCAAGACTTATTCTCTTTTTGCCAAAGCTCTGTCCAGTGGCCCGAGACCATTGTTACTTGTCTGTCTTTGGCAAAGATCAAAAGTGATGATAATATCCAGTGCTAGGGAAACCAGCATTCAGTTGGTAGGGGAATAAATGTTCTTCAGAAGATTTGGTAATTTGAACCATAATCTTAACGAATGTTCAATCTCTTTGTGCAGGGCAGACTTCTAAGAGACTCTACTTTTCCTGCTTCCTGTTCTATGTATTTGTACAATCTCCTCCCCTTGAGTGAGGGTGGGACTGTGAACATAATGGGATAGCCCTCCTGTAATTGGGTTACAGTATATGACAAAAGCAAAGAGATTTTGTAGATACAATGAAGGTTGCCAATCACTTGACTCTGAGTTAACCAAATGACAGATTATCTTCAGTGGGCCTGGCCTAATCAGGTAAGCGTTTTAAGGAAGAGTCTAGAGGTGCATGACAGGAAGTGTCAGCAGATGCTACTCTGTTGGATGGACTTGCGGAAGCAAACTGTCATGCTGTGAAGTTGGCCACGTGGCAGAGAATGGCAGGTGGTCTCTCGGAGCTGAGGAACAGACCTTCAACCACCAGAAGCTGAATTCTGCCAACAGCATTGAGCTTGGAAAGAACCTTGAGCCCCAGACGAGACTGCAGTCTTGGCTGACACCTCGAATGCAGCCTGGTGAGATGCAGAGAAGAAAATCCAGCTAAGCCCCACCAGATTCCTGACCCTTAGAATCTGTGAGGTAATAAATGTGTGTTGTTTGAAGCCGGGAAGTTTGTGGTAATTTGTTCCAAGGCAGTAGAAAAGTAACCACGTACTTTGAGTAACTAAGTCTAACCTTGGGAAATTATCTGGAGGTAATCATCCGATGCTCAAACAAACAAAAAACATATAAGGATGTTTATTTTAGCATTATTTATTGGTGGAAGACTAGAAATAAGCTAAAAGTCCCAACGGTAGCGGATTGATGAAACACGTTCTGCTGTATCATAATTATATGCAAGAATATAAACCACAGTGGTAACTGATTACATGAGTGGTAAAATGGTGGGTCAAGAAATTCATTTTCCATTTTCCTTTTCTTTGACAAAGATCTGTTGGTTTTTAAAAGAGCCTAATGCATGTGTAACTTAATATCATTCATCTCCATTCACTTTAAATGTCCAGTTCAATGACTTTGAGTGAGTTGATACACTTGTGAAGTTGTTTCCATAATCCAGTTTAAGAACACTCTATCACCCCAAAATATTTCCTTGTGCCTATTTGCGGCTGGTCCTTGCTTCTGCTCTCAGCCTCAGGCGACCACTGATCTGCTCTCTGTTTCTATGATTTTGTGTTCTCTAGAATTTTCATATCATTGGAACTACATTTTATCATTACTTCTGGTCTTTGCCAAAGACAGACAAGTAATGATGGCCTGGGGCCATTGGACAGAGGTTTGGCAAAAAGAGAGTAAGTCTTGCCTTTCTTCATTAATGTTAAGATTATTACGGTCTTTGGCAATTTTTACTTCTCCTTTGTAAAACATTATCCATTTATTTGTTTTCCTCTAGGGACAACTTTCTCATTCTTTTCTGTTCCAAGTTTTTATTTGAATTCCAGTTTGTTAACATACAGTGTAATATTGGTTTCAGGTGTAGGATTTAGTTTTTGTGTGCGGCTTTTATTTGCAATATTTTTGAGGTTCATCCATATTGTTCATTGGTATCTCTCAGGAGTTATTCCTTTTGTATTGCTAACTAGTATTCAATAATATGCTACACCTTGTTTATGCATTCATTGATTGATAGACATTTGCGTTTTCCTGGTGTTTAGCTATTATAAATAATGCATTCGTGGACAAGTCTTTGTGTGGACGTATATTTTCCTTTCTCCTGAGAAGATACCTGGGAATGGAATTGTTGGGTCATATGTTAGGTATATAGTCAACTTTTCAAGAAACCACCAAACTATTTTCCAAAGCGACTACCATTTTACATCACCATTAGCAACGTTTCTTCACATTCATGCCAACACCTGGAATTGCTGGTCTTTTTTATTGTCGTTCTACTGGTGTGTGGTTTTAATTTGCGTTTCCCTAACTATTAAGGTTGTTGAGGATATTTTCAGGTGTCCATTAGCCATTCATACACCTTTCTTGGATGACATGTCTGTCCAAATCATTTGCGCATTAAAAAAAATGGACTTGTTTATCTTACTAAGTTGTAAGTTATTTGTGCACTCCAGATACAAGTTCTTTATCAGGTACATCATTTACAAGTGCTTTATTTCAGCCTATACTTCTCTTTTCATTTTCCTAAGGCTATTTCTGAAGAGCAAACATTTTTAATTTTTTTTTATGAAACCCACTTTCCAATTTTTTTCTCTTATGGGTCAGGCTTCTGATGTCCCCCACACTGAATAAATGCTTGCCTAAACCAAGGTCGGGAAGATTTTCTTCCAGAAGTTTTATAGTTTTAGTGCTTATAATTACGTCTATGTTCTACTTTGAATTAGTTTTTGTGTCTAATGTCAGCCAAGGATCTATGTTTGTTTGTTTTTTTCCCTAATGAATATCCAATTGTTTTAGCATCGTTTGCAGAAATAACTCTCCTTTCTCCATTAGATTGTCTTGGCCTCTTTGTCAAGACTCAGTTGACCATAAGGATGAGAGTTTATTTCTGGACTCTATATTTGTTCCAATGTTACGTTGATCCATATGTCTGTCCTTACTTCAGTATTATTACACTCTCTAGATTAGTATACCTTTATGACTACTTTTAAAATAACTTAATGCATATTCAACAAATTTGTATTTCTTTATTAAAAATTGCTTTGTCTATTCTAAGTCTTATATTTCCACATAGGTTTTAGGATCCTATTGTCAATATCTCTGAAAGATGCCTGCTGGAATTTTGATAGGAATTGAGTTGAAGCTATATATAGAAGCTATATATAGAGCTATATATAGAGCTATATATACTGTATATAGCTATATATAGAGCTATATATACTGTATATAGCTATATATATACTATATATATATATATATATTATATATATAGCTATATATACTATATATATATATATAATATATAAATATTTATATAGAATATATATATATATATATACTATATATATAGCTATATATACTGTTATATTAGCAGTAATGTCTTCTAATCCAATAATGTAGTATGTCTTTTTTCATTTAGACCTTCTTTAAATTTCTCTCAGCAATGTCTTGTAGTTTTCAGTGTATGTATCTTGCCTCTCTTTTATTAAATTTAATCCTAAATATTTTATTTTTCAATCTAGTTATAGATAGAATTGTTTTCTTAATATCATTTTGAAATTGTTGGCCACTAGTAACTAGAAATACAATTGATTTTTTTAAGCAACTTCATTTTTTAGAGTGGTTTTAGGCTCATGGAAAGATCTGAGTGGAAGGTACAGAGATTTCCCATACAGCTTACTTTTATATGTGGATCTTGTATCCTGTGACATTGCTAAATTCATTTACAAGTTTAAATAGATATTTTTGGTAGATTTTAAAGGATTTTCTACATATAGATCTTGTAATCTGTGAATGAATAGTTTTAATTTTTCTTTTCAATCTGTATACCTTTAATTTATTTTTCTTGCCTGGTTGTCCTGGCTAGTACAATGTTGAACAGAAGTGGACATCCCAGAGTAGACATCTTTGCCTTGTTCCTGATGTTAGATGAAAAGTATTCAAATTTTCACCATTAAGTATGATGTCCTCTATGGTTTTTTTTTTTTTATACATGCACTTATCAGATTGAGAACTATTCCTAGTTCCTTAACAGTTTTTATTGTGAACGGTGCTGGATTTTTAAAAATAACTTCTTATTTTGGGAAAGGTTAAGACTCACAGTAAGTTCCAAAAACAGTCCAGAGAGTTCTTGTTCACCCTACATCAAATTTCATTCAATTATAGTATTTTATACACCCATAGTGCATTGTCAAAAACAGAAAATCAGTGCAGGTACAATACTGTTAACCTAGGCACAGAAACTTTATTTGGATTGAGTATTGGACATTAACAAGACTATTCCTGCATAAATTGAAATGATCATGTGACCAGCCTTCCTTTCCTGAAGCAATCCTTACTTAATCACTGTCCCTAATTTTGTTAATATTTTGTTAAGGAGTTTGTGTCTATGTTCATGTGACATATTCTGTAGTTTTCTTGTGATATTTTTGTCCGGTTTTAATATTAGAATAATACTGACTTGATAAAAATTGGTTCTGAGTATTACCTCTCCTTGGAGTTTTTTGAATGATTTTGTATAGCATTGGTATTATTTCTTTCTCAAACATCACCAGAGAATCTATCAGGACCTGTCCCTTTACATGTGGGAAGACTTTAAAATACTAACTCAGTGCCTTTATTTGAAGCAGTAGAAAGAATTAGAAAATGCTTCAAAGATTTCTACTTCATGATATACATGCCCTTGGGTGAGGGGGAGTTTGTGAATTTGACAGGATGTATTCCCGTTGCTTGGTTATGTTATAACAAAAGCAAGGGAGAAGGGGCTTTGGAGACATAATTAAGGTCTCAAATCAGTTGATTTACGGTTTTAAGCATGAAATAATCAGGTAAAAACCCTTAAAAGAGGAAGTGGGTCCTTACTGAGGAGAGATTCTGTTGCTGGCCTTAAAGAAGTAAGCTGGTGGGGTGCCTGGGTGGCTCAGTCAGTTAAGTTCCCAACTTATGCTCAGGTCACGATCTTGCTGTTAGTGAGTTCGAGCCCCACATCAGGCTCCCTGCTGTCAGCACGGAGCCTGCTTCAGATCCTTCGTCCCCCTCTCTCTCTGCCCATCGCCCCTCTCAAAGATAAATAAACATTAAAAAAAGAATGAAGCTGGCATGTTGTGAGAGATAGTGGGAGAGGGCCACATGGCAGGAGACTTCACACTGTCTCCAGACTTAAGGGCAACTTCCAGCTGACTGCCAGCAAGAAATGAGCCATCAGTCATACTGCAGCAAGGAAATGAATTCTGCCAACAACTTTAATGAGCTTAGATGCCATCTTTCCCCAGTCAAGCCTCCAGATGAAAACCAGCCCTTTGCCATGTTGACTGTAGCCTTGTGAGACAGAGCAGGGAACGCAGCTAACTGTACTCAGACTCTCGACCCACAGAACTGAGATAACAAATGGATACCACTTTAAGATGCCAATTTTGTAGTAATTGGTTACACAGCAGTAGAAAACTAATATACTTGATCTATTCAGATTTTCTATTTCTTCATGACAGAGATTGGTTAAATTGTGCCTTTTAAGAAATTTTGCCATTTCATCTAAGTTGTCTAATTTTTTATCGTAAAGTTGTTCATAATATTTCCTTATAATCTGTGGTATGATCTGTACCTTTATTCCTCCTGATTTTGGTAATTTCTGTCTTCATTTTTCTTTGTCAGTCTTGGCTTATCAATTTTGTTGATATTTCAAAGAACCAATATTTAGATTAGTTGATTTTTTTTCTGTTGTATTACTGCTTTATATTTCATTGCTTTCTTCTCTGCTTTTTATTATTTTTTTTTTACTGTTTATTTTGAGAGAGAGAGCACGCACAAGCTGTGTAGGGACAGAGAGAGAATCTAAGCAGGCTCTGTGCTGACAGCACAGAGCCCGGCATGGAGCTCCAACTCGCTAACCGTGAGATCATGATCTGAGCCAAAATCAAGAGTCGGATGCTTAACTGACTGAGCCACCCAGGTGCCCCTTCTCTCTTTATTATTTCCTTTTTGCTTAATTTGGTTTTGATTCCATTTCATTTTTGTTATCTTCTTAAAGTAGAGGCTTAAATCACTGAATTTAGATATTTTTCTCTAATATAAAATATTTAAAGCTGGAAATTTCCCTCTAGCCAATGCTTTAGATGCACCACATAAATTTTGATATGTTGTGTTTGACTTTCATTCAAGGTGTTTTTCCAAGCTCCCATGTGTTTTTTTTCTTTGACCTATGAGGTTACGTGGTAGTGTGTTACTGAATTTCCAAATACTTTGGGATTACCCACATTTCTTTCTGTTAATTTCTAATTTAATTAAAATGTGGTTGGACATACTTTGTTGTCAACCTTTTAAATTTATTGAGACTTGTTTTATGATCCAGAATATGGTCTATCCTAGAGAATATTCCACATGTACTTGAAAAGAATGTGTATTATGCTGTTGTTGGGTGCAGTATTTTATATATTAAGCTAGATTAAATCAGTTCAAGTCTTTATATCATTACAAATTTGCTATCTAGTTTCTCCTTCAGTTACTGAGACAAGAACATTGCAATCTCCAATCATAATTATTGACTTTTATTTCTTTTTTCAATTATGTTGATTTTGCTTATGTTTTTCTGGTTCTGCTGTTAGGTACAAATACATTTATAATTGTATCTTCTTGATTAATTGATTCTTTTATCATTATGAAATATCCCTCTTGGCATTTGGTAAAGTCTCTTTGCCTTAAAGACTATTTTGTCCGATGTTGACATAGCCACTCTAGCTTTCTAATGGTTACTGTTTGTGTGGTCTATTTTTTTCATCTTTTAATTTCCAACTTAGTTGTGGTTTTGAATCTGAAGAGTGTCTCCTGTAGACTGATTGTGGTTGGATCTTGCTGTTTTATCCAGTCTAACAATTTCTTGCCTATGAATAAAGCATCCAGTTCCTTAATATTTTATGTGTTTTTTGATGAGATTGGCTTTACACCTGCCATTGTGGTATCTGTTTTCTGTCTCGTGTACTTTTTGTTCTTCTGTCCCTTCTACACTACCCTTTTTTTGTGTGTTAAATACTTTTTAGTGTATCATGTTTATTCCTTTGTTAACTTTTTGAATATTTTTTGTTATTTTCTTACTAGTTACACTAAGGGAATATTTAACTAATATTTAACTAATTATGGTTTACTTCAGGTTAATGCTGATTTAATTCTAGTAAGATACAGTAACTCCGCGAACAATATATCGCTCCATTTCTCTCTTCCTCCTTTGTGCTATTACCTACACACACATATTTCATTTATATATGTATATTCACACACTTATATTTCATTTATACATTACATAGTCAACAAAAAGTTTTACAATTATTATTAAAGTTTATTTTGAAAGGAAACTAAGAGAAATGTCTTTTAATGCACTTATATATCTGCCATTTCTAGTGCTTTTCATTTCTCCCTATTGATTTAAGTTTCTGTCTGGGAACATTTTATTAGGCCTGAGGGGCTACTTTAACACTACCTGTAGGTTGGGTGCCTGGCTGGCTCAGTCGGTTAAGGGTCTGACTTAGGCTCAGGTCATGATCACATGGTTCATGGGTTTGAGCCCCGTGTCGGGCTCTGTGCTGACAGCTCAGAGACTGGACCCTGCTTCGGATTCTGTGTCTTCCTCTCTCTCTTCCCCTCCCCAGCTCGTCTTCTTTCTCTTTCTCTCTCTCAAAAAATGAATAAACATTAAAAAAATTAAAAAATAAATAAAATAAATAAAAAATACTACTTGTAGGTTAGGCCTGGTAGTAATGGATTCTTTCAGTTTCTGTTGCTTTGGAATATGTTATTTTGCCTTCATTTTTTGGGAAATCATTTTTCTGGTTACAGAATTCTTGGTTGATGGGCTTTTATTTTTGTTTTTTGTTTTTGTTTTTGAAATCAGCACTTGACTATGTCATTCTACTGCCTTCTGGCCTCCATTGTTTCTAGTGCTAAGTCAATCATCAATCATATTGTTTCACTGTAAATAGTAAGTGATTTTTCTCTTGCTGCTTTTAAGATTTTTTTCTCTGTGTGTGTTTCAGAGGCTTGACTATGATATGTTTAGGTGTGAATTCTGTTGTTTCTGCTATGTGGGATACATGGAGCTTCTAAGATTTGTAGATTATTTTTTATCAAATTTGGGAAGATTTTAGTGACTGTTTCCCCACATATGTGTTTTTCCTTTTCCTTTCCCTCATTTCCTTCTGGCACTCTCATTTCATATATGTTGGGATGCTTAACATTGTCCCAAATATCTCTGGGGCCCTGTTAATTTTATAAAAATCTTATTTTATTTTAATTAAACTGAGATAATTTCTATTGATCTTTCTTTCAATTCATTGATACTTTCTTCTTTCCTCTCAAATCTGCTATTGACCATAATATAAATTTTTCATATTGATTATTATACTTTTTAATTCTAGAATTTCCATTTGGTTCTTTTTCATAGTTTCTGTTTCTCTACTGAGAGTGTCCCTGTTTGTTGAGTTGTTATTATATATATTTTTCTTTAATTCTTTGAATATAGTTTTTAAGACAAATTCTTTGGAGATATTTATCGTAGCTGCCTTACATTCTAAGTTTGCTAAATACATCATTTGGGGCTACTCAGAGTCAGTTTCTATTGAGTACTTTTTTTTTTCATGCTTATTTATTTTTGAGAGACAGAACACGTGTGCATGGGGGAGGGGAGAGAGGGAGAGGGGAACAGAAGGTCCGAAGTGGGCTCTGTGCTGACAGCAGAGAGCCTGACGTGAGGTTCAAACCCACTAACTGTGACATCATGACCTGAGCCGAAGTCAGATGCTCAACTGACTGAGCCACCCAGTACCAGTACGTTTTCCCCCAGTACTAGTCACACTTTACTGATTGCTTAAATATTAAAATTTTAGATAATATATTGTAGCAACTCTTAATCCTGATTTATTTTTCTGAGGATTTGTTTTTGTTGTTTAAGTAATGTCCGTAGACTTGAACTTATATTATTTATTCCCCATGACATATAGCTACTGAGGTTGACTCTGTGTCTGCATAACATAGTGGTCGGTCAAGATTTAGGCAGAGAGGAATAAACCCGAGCACATAAAGTCAACTAATATTTGACAAAAGGGCCAAGAATTCTCCATGGAAGAATAATACTCTTTTAGTAAATGATGTTGGGTAATTAAATATGCACATGTGAAAGAATGAAACAGGACCCCTATCTCATTACCGTTCACAAAAATAAACTTCAGATGGATTAAAGACTGGAATGTAAAATGTGAAGCCAGGGAACTGTGAGAAGAAAACAGGAATAAGGCCACTTGACATGGGTCTTGAGAGGGATTTTTTTGGATCTGACCCCTAAGACACAAGCAACCAAATACAAATAAACCAGTGGGATGACATCAAACTAAAGAGCTTCTGCACAGCAAAGGAAATCACTGCCAAAGTGAAAAGGCAACCTACAGAGTGAGAAAAGGTGTTTGCAAACTGTATATCTGATAAGGGGTTAACATTCAGAATAGATAATTTGTCCAAGTCAATAGCAAAAAGAAAAAAAAAGAAAAGAAAAATCAAATAACCAATTAGAAAATAGGCAAAGGACCTGAAAAGACGTTTTTCCAAGAAAAAAAATGCAAAAAGCCAATAGGTATATTAAAAGATGCTCAACATCACTAGTCATTAGGGAAATGCAGATTAAAACCATATAAGATATCACTTCATGTCTGTTAGAATGGCCACCGCCTAAAAGACAAGAGAGAGCAATGCTGGTGAGGATGTGGAGAAAAGGAAACCTTTGTGCACTATTGATGAGATTGTAAATTTCTATGGGCAATAGTATTCAGGATCCTGAAAACATTAAAATGAGAACTATTATATATATGATACAGCAATTCTGCTTCTGGGAATATGTCCAAAGAAAACAAAAACACAAACTCAGATAGCTACACCCTCATGTTCATTGCAGCATTATTTACCATAGCCAAGACATGGAAATAACTTTGGTGTCCATCAATGGATGAATAGATAAAGGAGATGAGACAGGGGCACCTGGGTGACTCAGTTGGTTGAGCCTCCGACTTCGGTTCAGTTCACGATCTTGCGGTTCGTGAGTTCAAGCCCCACCTTGGGCTCTGTGCCGATAGCTCAGAACCTGGAACCCGCTTCAGATTCTGTGTCTCCCTTTCTCTCTGACTCTCTCCTGCTTGCACTCTGTCTGTCTCTCTCTCAAAAATAAATAAACATTAAAAAAATAAAAAAAAGAAGTTGAGATATCACACACACTGGAATATTATTCAGCCATCAAAATGAGTAAATTCTACCATTTTGAGACACCATGAATGGAACTGGACGGCATTATGCTGAGTGAAACAAGTCATATAGAGACAGACAAATGCTGTATGATTTCACTTATATGTGGAATCTAACAAACAAACAAACAAACAACTCTCCCTCTAACTCATAGGAAAGGAGATCAGACATATGGCTACCACAGGTTGGGGCTGAGAGCAAGGCTAATTAGAGGAAGGTGGTCAAAAGGTAAAAATTTCTGAGGGGTGCCTGGGTGATTCAGTTGGTTAAGCCTCCGACTCTTGATTTCAGCCAATGTCATGATCTCAGGGTTGTGAGATTGAGCCCTGCGTGAGGCTCTGTGCTGACAGTGCAGAGCCTGCTTGGGATTCTCTCTTTCCCTCTCTCTCTGCCCCTCCCCTGCTCCCTCTCTCTCTCTTTCAAAATACATAAATAAACTTAAATCAATTTCCTGTTATAAGATAATGAGTCCTAGGGGTGTAATGTACAACATGATGACTATAGCTAACACTACGGTGTGATATATAAGAAACTTGTTAGAGAATAAATCCTAAGTGTTCTCATCACAAGTAGAATATTTTTTTTCTTTTATTCTTTTCTTTATGTTGTATCTTTATGAGATGATGGATGTTAGCTGAACCTATTGTGATAATCACTTCACAATATATGTAAATCAAACTATCATGCTGCACCCCCTAAACTCATACAGCACTGCATGTCAATCATTTTTCAGTAAAACTGGAAAGAACACTTTGAGCTCATCAAGCTTACGTTCTGCTAACCAATCTTTGTGTGGGTCAGGAAGCACATTCAGAATTTTACCATTCCTAGCTCTTCCTTAACTATAACTTCCCACCAGGGTCCTTCAAGTCTCCACTGCACACGTGTATTGGTTCCCAGTAGGCCAGGAATGTGTGGATCTAATCCTTCCATGGATCTCTCACGTCCAAGTTTTCCCTGTTTAATTTCTCATTGGTTTGTCACTTGCCCCAACTAGGATTGCATCCTCTGCCTGCAAAAGCTAAACAGGTTTCCTCTTTTGCTCCCTGCGGGGTTTGCCACTTTTAGCGGACCAAACTAAGGGATTTTGACCCACCTACCCCCACCCAAATCTGGCACCAAAGCTGATGGTTTCCATGGCCAACTTCAGGCTGGTAAAACTGCTGATCTCCCTGTTTGATTTGGAATGAGAGATGAGAATGGTCTCCGTGAAGAAGGTCGCAGAGTCCCGCTGCCCTTACCTGGAAGGCTACAAAATTTTCAAGAATAAATAAATATCAGCTCGTTGTCTGCTGTTTGTTAATTTGCAGAGTCCTAAAATATTGTTTTCATAATTTCTCTAGTTTTGTACATGCTTTTCCCCTGAGAGGATTTGCTGAGCTCTTAGCACTACCATGGCTGGAAGTTCCAAGTTATTTATGACTCATATGTTAAACAAATCATTAAGTTGGATTTTAGAGTCACTAGAAGAGCCCAGTGTAGAGCACTGTTTCAGGTCTGTAAAGCTCTTGATCACAGACCAGAGGTGGTTCCATATCCTTACATTGTCCCTCTTGGATTTCCTGATCTGTATACATGACTGGCTCACCATGGTTCTTTATAACGTTATGAGCAAGACATAGCATGCATATTTGGTCTCAAGCATCATCCCTAATACATGAAGCAAAACTCCAGCAAACTCGGTTGGCCAACATTGCATTTCAGTTGATTACTATTGGGTAGGCCATATGGAAGATCTTTATGGTGATGAAAATAAATGCTGGGTAAGAAACCAGAAAACCAGGAATTACAATCATTTTATTAAAGAGCAGAGTCCCAATAAAAGAGAAATAAATAAAATGTCCTAGCTACCAAACCCCACCTGGAATCTACTCTCCAAACCACAATCTTCCTATTGATCAAAAGCATCTAACTTCTGAGCTAGACATTATGCAGATGAGCAGATTTTGATTTAATGAACCACATTTCAGTAGCATGGGTTTGCCTGGATTCATTTCGATTGCCACGATCCCCTTAATCAATGACTTGTAAAAGAAATGTTTCCATTTTCAAGACTAAGTTTTATTTTGCACAAAACGGTTTTCATTTCATTGTACACAGTGCGTCTTGTTCTCTGGCAAGAAGTCCAGGTGTATGGGAAGATGAGTACTTTATTGAGTTACTCGTTTCCAGAGCAGTGACTATTTATATGAATAAAATGAAGTTTAATAAATTGTCTGGTAATGCCAGGCTTATGAATATAAATGTATAAAGCATACAAAAGAAAACTGATGTCTGCCAGCCTAAAAATACACTGAAAGAAGAAAGGAACTGCAAAATTGTACAAGCTTGGCTGCTCCTACTTTTACTGTTCTTTTTGACAGGCATCCTGCCAGGGAGCTTGGTACCCAGGGCTGACTCAATCTCAAGAGTGAGAGCGGCAGCTTAGTGTAACCCACTTGCTGACTGATATCCTACCAAGAGTGTCTGACAGACAGGAGCCATTCACTCTGAGGGGTAATGTGACTCTCCTTCAAAATGGATAGTTTAATAAACCAAGCATCAGAATGGAATTAAGGAAGTCTTAAATTCCCCAGTCTCCAACTCCCAATTCTTTTGCTAAAGAGAAAACACACATGGAAATGTAAGGAGTCCCTTACAAGTAGAATAGACTTGGGATGAGACAAGGCTGTCCCTCAAAAGTCTACAGCTTGGAAGAAATCTCAAGAAACAAAAAATGTACCTTGCCTGAATTTTATTGCGAGCTGAAAAATGTCGATGACCAGCAGTCTCTTTTCTGTGAAGGGAGGCCTGTGAGGTTGTCTTTTGGATGCAGAGGACAGGGGCCATTTCATGGCACCCAATGAACTCTCAAGGAAAGAATGATAATAATGGTAGATAGGGATCCTATGTACTGTCAAAACACTTGTCAAGGGGAGTCTTGCTCTTTCCTTTCTTTCTTGGCCAACGTTCTTAGAAAATTAGACTTCATTTTCTGTTTTCACTTCCTCCCCTCTCAGCCCATAACAAGAGCACTGGGGGTAAGAGTGCACAATCTGTACTCTTTGATTTCAATCTTGGAATGATGCACAGATTTGACTATGTGATTTAAGTCATATCCTCTTTCCATTCTTGCCACATAAAGTGGTTTCTAATATTTTTTTGCTCTCTGGCCTCAACTATTAGCACATTCTCAGATTTAGCTTTGACCGTCCCATAACTGGCCGATCGTGCAACTCTTGTCCAGATAGATGGTCCCCATAGGTCTCCATCTGTGCATTTTTCTCATTAGGGGCTTTATTCCCCACTTTAAGCATTACTTTCTTGCTTCCCCCCCAACCAGATAGGATACCATCATCTCAAAAAATTGGGTGAAAGAAAGACTAAGTGTCTTCTCTGAGGTTAATGGAAATTGGATTTTTTTCCTATCCCATTTTTCACAAAACAGGGATTGAGGTTTTTGACAACAAAAACAGAAATGGGGAACAAAGTATACTTTTCTGTAAGGGGCTGCTTTCTAGAGGCTCTCTGTCACTCACTTTGTAGGTGTTGATTGATCCAAGCAGGCGGCCATTTCCTTAGACAATTAAAGGAATCCAGAAGGGAGAGGAATCCTCTCCCAGAAGGAACTGACTGGCAAAGGGCTCGGTTGTCACCAAATAGGTATTTGATGGCGAATATATGAAGCCACTATCCCACAACTTTACTGGGCAAGCTTATCACAGTGGAATTACTGCTGATCTCCTGCTGGAATTGGTGAGGTAAAGCAGATTCATTTCAGTCTAGCTCTTGGATGATTCTCCCAGTGCCAAAATTCTGGAGGAACTGCCGAGCCTGCCAATGTTGGGCCCCACAAACCCCCTGTAGCATGTAGACATGAGCCCCAAGATTAGTCTGTCCTCAGCCAGGCTTCTCTAGGTCATGGTGAGTTGGACCTTCAGGCCACCTATCCTGTATATTCCTAAGGGTAAAGCTGTAGATTTTGGGGTGAAGGCTGAACCAGGCATGGGGGGTGAAGACAGACAGTAGAGCAAAGTGCAGAAACAGAAAGGCTGCAAGTTGAGGACAGTAATCTGCCCCTGGCTCACTGGGATCCCTCAGCTCTTCACATAGAAATGGTTCAGAGCCCCAGACAGCACAAGGAGACTTCTCTTTGAAAGATTTTCGCAGGCATGCAGTTGGGGCCTTTTCTGTTCGGGCACTTGGGCTTATGCGGTTGGCATAGCAGATACAGAAGAGCAGCCTACGTGAATAAAAATACCATGAATAATGTTTTTGCTACTCTCACTGGGATTAACAATTACTTTTTAAATTGTTTTTGCCATCCGTCAAAGACTTTTGGTGCGTTGGGAGCGGGACAGACCGTTTTTTTCCTGATTTGACTGGGGGTAATCGTGCTTCACCATCAGGCTAAGTGAGAAGGCATCCCATTCAAGTCTTCCTCCTTAGCTGGCACCTGCCCTTTCTGTTCATGGTCCAAAAATATACTCTAGAAGATGTCATTTTGGGCCAGAAAGTTGAATCCATGATTTCTAGGACTTTTCCTTTGAGGGAAGAAATATTTAGCAAGCCTTCTTTAGTTCAGTAGGAGTCTCATATTAATGGGGGTACTTTTATATATAGTCACTTTATATAAAATTAAATGCATGTAAAATAATCAGGGTATAGTGCCCTTCTGTGACTTGCTTCTCCCATTCCACTCGATGCTATGTTTTTAAAAACTATATGAATATAGCTGTAGTTCATTAATTCGTTTTCATGGCAATTAGATAATGAAAATGATATAATTATATATTGCAACTTTTAGTTTTCCACTTTACAATTAAGGGGCATTTAGGTTGCTCTGTCATAATTATAGACGCCGCTGCTATGAATAATCTTGTACTTATCTCCTGCCACGTGTTCAAGGATTTCTCTAACGTAAATGTATAGTAGTGGAATTGCCGAGTCTTTGGACTAGGTGTATATTAAACTTTATTTTTTTTAAATGTTTATTTTGAGAGAGAGAGAGAGAGAGACAGAGTGAGAGGGTGCACACGTGCAAGCAGGGGAGGGACAGAAAGAGAAAGAGAGAGAGGGAGAGAGAGAATCCCAAGCAGGCTCCAATGGGGGCTTGATCCCATGAACTGTGAGATCATGACCTGAGCCAAAATCAAGAGCCCACTGAGCCACACAGATGCCCCTGTTAAACTTTAATTAAGTAATGCCAAACTTTTGTTTTCCAAAGTATGATGTACATTCCCATTTGCAGTGTATGAAAGTTCCCATAACTCTACATATTCACCGACTCTTTGATACTGTGTAAATTTTAAATTTTTGTCAATTTGATGAATATGGTTTTAATGTGTATTTTAATGATTTCTAAAATATTTGAGCATCTTTGGCAAAGTTTATTAGTAATTTGTATTTTTTCATCCGTGAAATGATCAAACGTTGCATCTATTTTATTGATTTATAGAAATTCTTTATATATTTGGGTTACTAATCCCTTGTCAATTATATATCTTGCAAACATTTACCACTTCTCTACTTGTCTTATTCTTGTTTGTGAGGTCTTTTCATGGAACAGAAGTCATTCATTTTATTTTATTTTTTTTTTTAATTTTTTTTCAACGTTTTTTTATTTATTTTTGGGACAGAGAGAGACAGAGCATGAACGGGGGAGGGGCAGAGAGAGAGAGGGAGACACAGAATCAGAAACAGGCTCCAGGCTCCGAGCCATCAGCCCAGAGCCTGACGCGGGGCTCGAACTCACGGACCGCGAGATCGTGACCTGGCTGAAGTCGGACGCTCAACCGACTACGCCACCCAGGCGCCCCAGAAGTCATTCATTTTAATGTAGTTGAATTTATGCATTGTTTTCTTTATGGTTTTCATTTTCTGTATCCTTATGAGAAATTCATCCATGCCTTTAGTCCATAAACGTTTTCTTCCTATATTTTCTTCTAAAGGTTTTGAAATTTTGCCTTTCATATTTTATTTTTTTATTCATCCTGAATTGCTTTTATTTTATGTTATGAGGCACAAGTTCACTTTAATTTTTTTATATGTATATTTAATCCCTAAATCAGAAAGGGTCCTTCCTTTATCAGTGTTATGAAGACCAGTCTGACATATATCAGGTATGCATATATGCATATGTCGATTTCTGGGCTATTTTGTTTGTTTCATTCATCTTTTTACTGATACCTGCAGTATTGCTTTGCAATTTTAGTTCTTAGAGTTTTCTTTCAGCTGTCATGTCTGGTCATATTTTGACTATTATCTAGTCTTTGTTTTTCTGTGTAAATTCTAGAGTTACCTTGTATATAGACAAAACCAAGTAGGAAGTGTTATTGGAATTACGTTATATCTATATATTGTATGGGGATAACATCTTTATGTTATCAAATCTTTCCACATGGATTTCTAAGTCTTTCAATGTTTCTGAAGTCAGATTCTTAATTCTTACACATATTATAACTCTATTGTTAGTTGTGATTTATATATACATATATATATATTTAAATATATCATTTCTTTTTGAAAACTTCATTTTCTAACTATTGTTGCTGGAGGGAAATATAATTGAATTTTGCATGTTGCTTTCATATTCATCAATTTTATTGGACTATGAATAACTAATAATTTGCCCATATATTTTTTTGTGCTTTTATTAAATGTACAAATCATAAATCTATACACTGTGTTTGTTTTTATTTCTCGATCCTCTGTCTATTGTTCTTAGGGAATTAAAAATAACATTCAATCATTGAGCGTGCTCTTTGCTGTGGAAATTTGTCCTTCTCATCACTACTAATTGTGAACTTTATCAGCAGATTTTCTGCATCTGTTGGGATATTTGTCTTTTGCTAATCTGTTAATGTGATATATTATAATAACATATTTTCTAATGTGTTAACTTGATACTAGTCTTTGGCCCTAGGGAGTTATCTTATTATACGTTGTTGGATTCAGCTTGCTAATATTTGTTTACGATTTCTGTGTCTATGTTCAAGAAAAAGAAAGTCCTATAATTTTCTTTCTCACAATTTCTTTGCTGTTTTATAGTATGTTATACTAGTAGGATAATGTTATGCTAGTTATGATATACTAGTATATACTAGTATACATATACTAGTTATGATATACCAGTACAATAAAATAAGTTATGTGGCATTCACTTCCTCACCTTTAAAGAGTTTGTTAAAGATGTAGAATTCGGCTATAAAACCAAATGAGCTTGATGTTTGTTGACTTTGTAGAAAAATTTGACTCTACAAATGAATCCATTTAGTGGTTATGGGAACATTCAGACTTTCAAGCCCCCTTATTCATGGAGATATAGTTCACATGTCATAAAATTCACCTCTTTAAAGTGTATAGTTCAATCTTGTACAACCATCCCTGCCATCTAATTCCAGAAGATTTTCATTGTCCATCAAAAAAACACTGTTCCTATAAACATGGGGGTGCATGTGTCCCTTCGAAATAGCACACCTGTATCCCGTAAATAAATGCCTGGTAGTGCAATTGCTGGGTCATAGGGTAGTTCTATTTTTAGTTTTTTAGGCACATGCACCCCCATGTTTATAGCAGCACTATCAACAATAGCCAAAGTATGGAAAGAGCCCAAATGTCCATCGATGGATGAATGGATAAAGACGATGTGTTATATGTATATACAATGAGTATTACTCGGCAATCAAAAAGAATGAAATCTTGCCATTTGCAACTACGTGGATGGAACTGGAGGGTATTATGCTAAATGAAATTAGTCAGTCAGAGAAAGACAAAAATCATATGACTTCACTCATATGAGGACTTTAAGAGACAAAACAGATGAACATAAAGGAAGGGAAACAAAAGTAATATAAAAACAGGGATGGGGACAAAACAGGAGAGACTCATAAATATGGAGAATAAACTGAGGGTTACTAGAGGGGTTGTGGGAAGGGGGATGGGCTAAATGGGTAAGGGGCATTAAGGAATCTACTCCTGAAATCATTGTTTCACTATATGCTAACTAATTTGGATGTAAATTTAAAAAAATAAAAAATAAAATTAAGAAAAAAAAAGAAAAAAAAAAAAAAACACTGTTCCTATTAGCATTTACTCTGTATCCTCCCCTCTCTCCAGTGCGTGACAACCACTTTCTACCTCTTTTGGGCATTTCATATGAATGGAATCGTACATTGTGTAATCTTTTTGGTTGCTTTCACTTAGCAGGTGTTTTCAAAGTTCATCCATGTTGTAGAGTGTATCAGCACTTCATTCCTTTCTAAGGCTGAATAATATTCCATTGTAAAAATATACCACATTTGGTTTTTCTACTCATTAATCCGTGGACATTTATGTTCCCTCCCTCTTTTGTCTATTATGAAAGATGTTGCTATGAATATTAATGTACATGTTTTTAGGTAGACATATATTTTCAATTCTCTTGGATATATACCTAGGAATTGTTGTGTCATAGAATGCCTCTTTGTTTAACTTTTTGAGGAATTGTGAAACTGCTTTCCAAAGTGACTACATCCTTTTACATTCCCATCATTAATATGCAAGGGTTTCAATTTACCTACATCCTTGTGAATACTTGGTATTCTCTGTTTTTGTTTTTTGTGGGTTTTTTTTGTTTGTTTTCTTGTTTTTAGCCATCCTAGTGTCGGCAAAGTGGTATCTACTCATCTTTGAATCAGTAATTGATATTTTTAGAACTTTGTCCATTTTAACCAAGTTATCAAATTTTTACGCATAAAGTTAATGATAATATCCTTCTCTTCAACATGTATATTGATAACCTTTTTCATTCCTTTTAAAACTTTGTGTGTTCCTCTTTCATTTGTGATGAGTATTTAGGTATCTGTCAATTAATTATTATTTTCAAAGAAAGAACATTTTCTTTGTTAATATTCTGTCATGTATCTTTCCATTTTATTTATTTCTGTTCTTATATTTATAATCTCATCTTTTTCTATTGTCCTTGGGCTTATCTGTTTTCTTTTAACTTCCTAATTTGGAGGCTTAATTCATTAATTTTGAGCCTTTTTTCTTTTTCTAATATACTCTTCTAAAATTTATTATTTCTTTCTACACGTTGCTTTAGCTATATCTCACAGTTATATACGATGTTTTATTATTGTTGCACTCAAATTATTTTCCAGTTTCCATTATAGCTTACACTTTGACCCATCGTTGTTTTTGGTCTTGATTTTGATTTTTCAGATGTATACCTTTAAACTGATACTTATTACTACTGATATTTTCTACTGATTTATATCATTTTGTAGTTAGAGAAATGTTATCTGTGTAAAACCAAGTCTGAAATATATTGAGATCTGATTTATGGTCTAGAAATTGGTCAATTTTCATAAATGATTCATGTGTACTCTAAAAGGATGTGTATTCTTTAGTTGAGTGCAATGTTTCAAATATGTCCATTATTAGCTCAAGCTTAAAATATTTTTCAAATATTCTATGCATTTCCTCATTTTTGTCTACTTCATCTATTATTTACTGAGAGCTGTGTTAAAGTCTGATTTGGTGATGGATTTGTCATTTTTTTTTTATATTTCTGAAAACCTTTGCCTTTTATATTTTGTTGGTATATTATTAGATGCCTATAAGTTTATAACTATTCAGCTTTCTTCATGATTTATTTATTTTTTAAGTGTAATTACATTCTATTGTTATATGTTTTACTTAAACTTTCTATTTTTCCTGATAATTGAATAATTGCACCCACTTTCTGTATATATATTTTTATATTTTTACCCTTTAATCTTTTTGAGTCCTTAAATTTTAGGTGTATTGTTTTTGTAAAAAAGTCTGAAAATTCTTGTGTTTTGACTGGTGATTAAATTGTCCATTTACAACCATTTTTATTTTCAATATATTTATATTTTTCTCTACCATATAATTAGTGCTTTATTTTTGCTCTACTCTTTGTCTCTTTCATTTTCTGCCTTTCTTATATCATTCTGCTTCATTAATATCTCCCCATCACTCTATTTTTCTTACTACTATTTTGGACGTTATATACTCTATATTCTTTTTAAAGGTTGCCTGAGAAATCTTAACGTGCATATTTAACTTGAAGTTTAAATCAAAATGTTTGCCTTCCTTTCAGATAATTCCCAGACCATAACATCTTTTTTTTTTTTTTTACATTTATTTATTTTTGAGAGACAGAGAGAGAGAGTGAGAGTCGGGGAGGGGCAGAGAGAGAGAGGGAGACACAGGATCGGAAGCAGGCTCCAGGCTCTGAGCTGTCAGCACAGAGCCCGTGGCGGGGCTCGAACCCACAGACCGTGAGATCATGACCTGAGCCGAAGTCGGTCGCTCAACTGACTGAGCCACCCAGGCGCCCCAACCATAACATATTTAAGTCTGATCACCTTGTCCAGATTTATATGCTGTTATTTTTTTCAGGATTTTATCTCTATCTCAAAATGTGAAATCCCCTAAATTAGGCACTATTTTTTTACTATTTAATACCAACACTATTTGTTTAGTCATCTCTTTTTTCACCCCCTCTCACCCTTCCTTTGTGCACCTTACATTTTCTTCATGGAAGCATTCTTGTTCTACCTCTTGTATAACTTCCTTTGGTTGTGTTGATATTAAAATTTCTCTTTTGTTGTAAAAATGTCTTTATTTAGCCCTTGTTTTAAAACATATTTTCAGTAGGTAAACATTTCTAGGCTGACAGCTTTTTTGCTCTCCACTCTTTGGAGATAGTATTCTAACATCATCTGGCTTCCATTTCTGTTCTTGAGAGCCCAGTTGTCTTAACACTGATTTCTTTGTAAATAATCTGTCTTTGTTCTCCTTCCTCCCACCTCCTGGCTCCTTATATCCCACTATTTATCTTTATTTCTTTGGTGTCCTGGGGCTTCACTATGCTGTTTCTAGTTGTTTCTATGTACATTCTGCTTAAGACTTATTGTTAGGCATCTTGAATATGAAGATAGACATATTTGATCAAGTCTGGAAAATTCTCAGCCATTCTCTCTTCAAGTATTGCCTATCCCTAATTTTCTTTAGTGTATTTTTTTGAGATTACAATTAGGCATATGGTAACCCATTTTTACTCCATCTTCTATACATTTTAACATTTAAAAAATATTTTCTGTGTCTTTGTCTCCTTGTGCTGCATTTTTCAGATTTCTCTTCTACTTTACCAATTACTTCCTTGGGTGTACATAATCTGCTGTTTAATCCACCCACTGAATTTTTAATTTTAATTTTTTATTATTTCAGGCATTCTATTTGGTCCTACTTTGCCTGATTGTCTCTTATTTCTGCACCATGCTTTCATTTTTTAAAAAATGTTAAAAATCCTTATTTTATATTTTGGTTCTAATAATTCCAGTATCTGCTGATTTAGCAGATCTGTTCTGAAGTCTCTGACTCTCACTCATGGTGGCTTATTTTTTTGTGTGTTTAGGGCATTTTGGCTAGGAGGGACCTCATGTTCCTTGGGAATTTATATGTGGGCATTACTTGAGGCATGGATATAAAGTGCATTTGTGTTTTCCTTCTTGCAAGGGCTTGGGGGAAAATAAATCAATCCATGGCACTTTTTAAATTTTTAGCTTGAGGATTTTCAGGTCCCATTTTAGGTAATGTAAATTTAAGACACATGTCCATGTCTGATTGAGCTGGTGGTTGGAAGTTTTCATAGGAAACATGTTAGCCTTACTTGCTTTTCCTCTCAGAGTCTAGACTGAGCCATTCGAATTCTTCTCTGCAGATTGTTTCCTATATTTCCTACTCCCTTTCTGCTCTGGTTTTTTCACATTTTGGGGTTCTGGCTCTATGTGGGGATCTCTGATTGGTTCTTTTCACTACATGGACTCATTAAAATTCAGGATCTTTGCCCCTATGGATAAACAGATGCTCTCAACGTGAAAACCAGTTTCATAGTCACTGCTCTGGATCAGTCTTTCCTGTTGTTTGTAGCCCCTCTTGTTCTTATATTCCTGTCAACTCAGCTGTGTTCCGATATTTTAAAATATACTTTATCCAACATTTTCTTTAGCTGTATTATAGGCCACGTTGCCTGGCATTGAAGACCACTGGTCCCTTCTTTAAGTTGATTTGGGCGGGCTCATTCCTTGGCATCTTTTTTTTATAAGCCTCTATCTTTTATTATCCTGTATTTGTGTTTTGCTTCTGATTTCCATATTTTATTCACCTTCAGGCCAGGAAGAAGGCTGTTCTGAGTCACTGCTCACTGAACATACAAAGCTATTTTGGTGCATCGCTTTAGGTGTTCCCCGTTGAATTGAGTTCAGACCTAAGTTAACTTTTTCATCTGGTAATATGCCCCCAGTGTCCCAGCACTGAGTCATTCTGGGTCCAACCCCTCTTGCTCTTCAGCTGCTCAGCTATTACATCTTCTCTTATGATAACACTCAGGACCTTTTCAGTTTTACTCCATTCATCTTGTTTCTGCCCCTTCCCAACTTCTGGAAAAGGGGGGGGGGTGTGTCTCATGGTTCTTCACATGTCTGCATCTTTGTTCTTTGTCACTCATTTAACATTTCTTTAAAAAAATTCTCATTCTTATTGACTTTTCCTTTAAAAATTTCTTATTCTTGTTGCTTGCACATCAAAATTGCTGATCAGGCCTATATCTGTAAGCCACACGCGAAACGATTCTTAGCCATGAATATTTAATAGATGCAGACCTATTATTTGTGAACTTTGCTTAGGTATTTTCTATGTTCTATGTTTCTATGTTTTCTATGTCTTGCTATATCCAAGTATATAGCGTTATCTTATTTAGTCCTCCCAGTTACCTTAAGATATCATTGAAAATTCCCATTTTATGGTCGAGGAAGTTGAAGCATCTACAGATTAACTAACATGCCTACATTTTATTGCTATTGCATAGTATGGATGGCTTTGACCCAGACAGTTGATTTCAGAGCCCATATCTTTACCAGTATGAAATACCGCTTTCCAATACATTAAAAAAATGTATGTACAGTAACTAGCATTGTCCATGTGACACAGCAGGCACTCAACAAGGGTTTGTTCCTCTCCTCATCTCATTCACATTCTCAGATCCATATAATATGGGGGGGCTAGTGGGATTTCTTTACAACAAGGCTCTAAAGTTGACCATGTAGGTGACTGGGAACCTAATTACAATAAAGGAAGCTTTGGACTCATGTTATAAACCCTTGAGATTAGAACAGACTCTCTAGACAACTGACTGGATTGTTTCTGAACCCTGATTAAAAAATCACATGTAAATTTCTAAATCTGACTTGGGCTAGAGACCTCCTTCCTTAATATAGCAAATTGGGTAAGCTTCTTTCTAAAATCAACTCTTGATCGAGGTTGGATATCAGAATCTTGCTATCAATATCTTTATGCATCACTAACTTCCTTTACAAACTTTTTTTTTTACTACGAAGCACCCATATTTGATCTTGAATCTCTGTGCTGAATGCTAAGCAGCAATGACAAACTCCATAATTTGTGTACTCTAGATTTGTCTTCCTTGTTTAGAAAACTAGATATGGCAGAAATAACCATGCAATTAATGAAAAATGCTGAGCACGGATATACATGTTCGACAACCCTCTCAGAGTGCACAGACCCTGGGCTCAGATGTACTAGCAGCCAGACCATCAGTGGTCTCTAGGTGGCTCAGCTCTTAAACCTTGGACAGTTCATGATGGTAATCAAGTCCAACGCCTTTATTTTGCAGATGAGGAAATGAGGGCTCAGAGAAGAGAAGCAATTTACAGGCTGGTCACCTTTGAATACTGTGCCACAGAAACATGGGATCCAGCCATTTCTTGTGTGTGTGTGTGTGTGTGTGTGTGTGTGTGTGTGCGTGTTTAGAACAAAGAACATTTGCTTGACCTAGTTGCTTTTATAAATAGCTCCACAACTGAACGTGATAGCATAACAAACTGTATTATTACTACTTTCCCCATACAGTCTGCTACTCATTTTTTTCTATTTCTCCCACAATCTTCTATAAGAAAGGCAGGATTTAGCTCAAAAAATGGAGACTCAGTTTGGTTGTCTGATCATGTGACAGTGAAGAATGCCCTGCAAGGTGTATATATACACCCCGCTGTCTGTGGTCCTGAAGGCTTGGGAGGGGCCGCAGGGGAGACCAGAAACACAGATTTCCTCCAGTTTAAGGAGGCCTCCTGCTTAATGCCGGAGTTTTACTAACGGTCCCCGCTGCAGAGATCTGGAGTCACTGCTGAGATCTAAAGCGGAAGTATTTGACCCCTTCTCATGTGTGCAACTTTAAAAACGCCACAGTTTATTGTTTAATCTTATTTGAAAAAAAATTAAGTGTTTATTTTAGGGTTATGTAAAGTTACCTCTTTGGCTTTTAGGAAAAAAAAAATGTTTCCTTTATGTCATCTGCATTGGTAGGAATATGAACAATGTTAAGGACCAGGCATTTCTGATGACAGGTGCTGGGCAATAAATAGTCAATGTGGAGGGTCAGAGGTCAAAAGACCGTGTGGAAAAAAAGTCGTTTTTTGAGTTATAAGAGAAAAATGTGGCCCAAAGAAGCCAAAATGTCTTTCTAAAGTAATGGAAAAAGACTTCTGAGGTCAAATCCGAACACACCTCATGAATGTTCCAGGATAAACTTCAACTTCTGTGCAATACTGTTCTAATTCGGTTGCGGTAAATATAGGCTTCTGATCAGCAACTTGTCAAATACATTTATTTTTAAATCCCTCTTCACTTAAAAGCACATCTGCGGACTATTCTTAGCAGAACTGTAATATCAGTGACACGCACGTTTCTTAATTGACTGTGGCATTGAGGGACTCTCAAGGGTTAAATTTGGGTTGGCTAAGTATTGTTATTAAAAACAGCGCCCCAAAGTAAAGCACCTAGGCATTCTGGGGAACTCCAGGAAGACCCTGCTAATTCGTCTTAAGAAGAAAAATGTTGGTGATTGAATGCATTACACGGTTCATTTCAAAACCCAAGCCATAAAACGGCTTGTGCGTTAAAGATTAACACGGAGGTGGTAGATTTGAGCGTGTAAGGAATGTGATACGTATGCATTTGATACATATGCAGCATTTGAGAAAAATATGCTGTGTTGAAGCATGATTTGTAACAAGGCAACTTGTTTTGAGTGGCTCAAGGTGCAATTTTGCAGCGTTAACAGTTTTCCACAGAACGCTAGCAGCCCTTTGGGGACCCGCCAAAGGTTTCAGGCACAGCTAACTCATCTCTAAGTATATATTTTGAGTGGATTAAAAAGTTAGGATGTCTGTTAGGTCTGATTGTAGGCAGAATGAGCAGACTATGAAATGAGCAAAATTTGTCTGGAACTTCCTTTCCTTCGGCTGCAGTCATGCTGGCTTTTTTTTTTTTTTTTAATGTTTATTTATTTACTTTTGAGAGAGAGAGCGAGAGAGCAAGTGTGCAGTAGCGGGGGAGGGGCAGAGAGAGAGAGAGAGAGAGAGAGAGAGACAGAGGATCCAAAGCAGGCTCTACGCTGACAGCAGAGAGCCCGATGTGGGGCTCAAACTCATGAACCGACCGTGAGATCGTGACCCGAGCCGAAATTGGAGGCTTAACTGAGCCACCCAGTCGCCCCCATACGCTGGTTTTTATGCTGCTTTGCACACCACCCTTAGGGGACTCACAGGGTCCAAGAAATGCCCCAAGCTTCACATCGACCTCCTTTCTTCTCCTCAGTGATGCTTTCTTCTATCGTACTTCATTCCAAGGAAAGAGACCCCTTCTCTGTCTAGGGCCCAAAGGGGATTAATTAATAAGTCAAAAATTCAAACAAATCCTAGTTAATGTGTCATCAAACCAATATATTAACCCTACAAGCTGATGGAATGTTTTAACCGAGGTAAAATGCATGCATCTCGGGCTGAGATTGGTGCATATTCTGGTGGGCTGATGGGGGTGTGTTTTGACCCACTAAATTTTCCGCCACCATTGGCTGTGTGTGAATGGCCCTGTTTTCAAAAGCACGAACATACCTTAGACTTAAAAGTGCTCATAAGCATGCTTAGGGTGTATGCGTAGTGAACTCTCATTGATTTTTGTAAGATGAGTAGCCGAACAATGGGCTGCAGGGCGAGCCCCCCTTTAAGTGCCGGGAAGAGGACAACTGGCCATGAGGGCCCCCCACAGAGTCTCGGAAGCTAGGCAAGGATAGCTCTGGGGCTTAAATAAGCAGGCACGGTAGAACTGCGCAAGTAATTTTTGAATGAAACTGCCCTTCCACTGAACAAATAAAGAAGCAGTTAAGCAGAAACGCAGGGGGGTTAATCGTCACCACACTGAGTGGGCGGAAATCCCATTACCATGAATAGATTTATACACGTAAGTCCAACACATCCACAGGAGACTGTTTGCAAACACCGTATGATGAATAATAATGATAAAACTAAAATCTTAGGACTGTTTATTCTGTGCATGTTAATTGAGGTGTAGCTTTTGTCTTCATATCACCAGTCCCAGGATGAAATCTCATTTTCAATCTGGCTTGTATACTGTGATTGGATTTCATCCAATTAACTAATATTTGAACAGTTTGAATGCCATTTGCTTATATATATATATATATATATATGTATATAAGTTTAGTATCAAGCGGAAGCAGCCAAAGTGAAGGTTTTCAAATTCACATTAAGTTGTTTCGTGAGATGCTTGCAAAGCTGCATTTAATCATTTTCCACTGGTTGATTTTCCATTGATTCAAATTTACCAAAAGTTAAGCTAGCAACACTCCCTTCTTGGCAAATTTGTTATGTTACAAGTTTTAGAGAATAGAGAGAAAATATACTATAGTTTCATATTGTGGTTCACTTTTAAATTTATCTAGTGGATCTATAAGTTGATCTATAAGTTGAGCCTGGGTGGCTCAGTTAAGCCTCTGACTTTGGCTTAGGTCATGATTGATCATATTCTATGAGATACACACACACACACATTTTAAAGTCAGTAAACTATTTTAAATAAAGAAGGAAGTACATCTTGAATCGGATTTTTCTCTGGTGATAGTTATTTAACCAACTGGACTCTTGATCTGTTGTATCCCTTCTTTCCATTCTTCACTTAACAAGCATTTATTGAGTGTCTACCCCACAATTAGCTCCTTTTCTTCTCCTCAGTCCTTTTAATTATGCTTGTTTTTCTAAAGGATTTCTCCCTCCCTCCTTCCTTCTTTCCTTCCTAAATTCCTTCCTTCCTTCCTTCCTTCCTTCCTTCCTTCCTTCCTTCCAACTTCCTTCCTAGAGAGTGAGCCAGGGGGAGGGGTAGTGAGAGAGAGAAAGAGAGAGAGAGAGAGAGGGAGGCTCAGTGCGGAACGCAGTGCGTAGCTTGGTCCCATGACCCTGGGATCATGACCTGAGCCGAAATCAAGAGTTGGACACTTATCTGGCTGAGCCACCCAGGGGCTGCCCAAAGGATTTCATTCATTCAAGGAATGTTTCTCCTTTTGGAGAGATGACCATGTCTTTTTCTCTTGGCTGGCGTGGGTGTGTGTGTGTGTGTGGGGGGGTGGCGCTCAGGGGGGTTAGACGCAGATGTATAGACATTCAAATTTCTCTTCATCTGTAAATGATTATCAGCAGACCTATAAGACCATACATTTCACTTAAATTGGTGGTCTTAAAAATAAGAGTATAAAAAAGTAAATAAAGCTTGAGTTCATGATTTGTTATTATTGTCCGTTCCTACAGCAACCGTTGTTCAGTAACACTTATAATAGAGGGAACTCCTGGATTCCATAGGCAGATAACTGTGAAATCACTAGTGAATTCTGTACAGATTGATTCACTATTACTGTATGCCATTAATGAAAACAAAAAATGCCTCTATTAGGTGTTAGCATTCCAAGGCAAATCTTGTTGGTTAACTAACGTTTAAGAATTTATAAGGCAATGAATGACACTTATAAACATTTAGCTCTGTTCCTCTGTGTTACAGTTTTGCCTCCATATTTTGAATGGGCAGAAATAATTCTTGGGTTGGAAACAAAACTTTGCTGTTGCAAGGAAAGTGCCACGCATACTTACAAAAATAAATTTGTAGTTTAAATGGACATTTTCAACTATTTTAAATAAATTGAAAAGCAGTGCTTCCTTAAGAGGTGGTTTGTCTCCATGAAGGTTGGATGTGGAGGGCAGGTAATGAAGAGTGATTTAAGGTCGATCAGGAAGGAGGGAAGTGAATGAAGAATCCATTTGCTACCTTGCTGAGAGGGCCTTGGGTGAACCACAGAAAGACCCACGTGGAAACATGTCATGATCTCCCTTTTCTTTGCCCTTCTGTGATATTAAGAGGGAGATAAAGTCAAGGAGAAAGGGAGCTGTCCTTTGTTTGGGAAAGCTGATGAAAATAAGGTCAAGGGAGGCCGTTAGATAAGGAGGCTTTTGGGAAGAAAGGGGAATAAAAAAAGATGTAAATAGTGTAATTTCTCTGATAAATGGAATTTTCTGAGAACTTCATATCCCTCCCAATGTTTTCATATTCACATGACAATAGATAGCATGTATATATGTTGAACCACCCATCACTTAGCATACAATAAAGGTTACTGCCAATACCAATGAACCTTCCCCATGATGCCTCTCTCTGTCCGCCCCTGACCCCCAACTACTATTGCCTTTTTCCAATTGGAGACAAAGCCAGACTGGTTACGAGGGTCATACAAGGAGTAAATGGTTTGCAACAGCTCAGGGGTGAAAAAATATGCACTTACACGGTGCTTATTTTGCGCTAGGTACTGTTTTAAGAGCCTTACAAATGTTTAATCTTCACAAAATCCCTAGGAGGTCGATGCTATAGGTGATCTCACTTTATAGATAGGGTACAGAGGAGTTAAAATAGTTGGCCTTAAGTCACACATCAAATAATGGTAGAGCTAAGATTCCAAATCATGCAGTTGGGTTCCAGAGCTCACGTTCTTAAAAAATTTTTTTTAAATCTTTATTTATTTTGGAGAGAAAGAGAGACAGAGCATGAGCAGGGGAGGAAGAGAGAGAGAAGGAGACACAGAATCAGAAGCAGGCTCCAGGCTCCGAGCTGTCAGCACCACGATTGGATTGCGGTGACCTTCCTCCTGGGTAAAATTTAATGTTTGCAACTACAGACAGATAGCATTTTGAATTATAGGAAGAGCTAAATGCTATAACCCATAATATCACCTGGGCATGACTGGATGAACCATTAATGAGTTTGTTTATCCAGTTCATAAAGAAAGAAAATTCATTCCGTTCAGTCAGATGCTGGAATAGTTCATTGGTGCAACCCAAGAAATGCACCTTATGAGAAAATAGTGAGTTTTTCTTGAGTATTTTGTTAGTTTCTCCAAAAATTCACTGAAGAAAAACTATAGAAGGAAGTATATAAAGATGAGGAAAAATGAATACAAAAAATGTTATGCCAGCACCTGCAATGTACAATTTCAGATGAACCTGTGTGGTGATAAAGCATTCAGAGGGTTAAGAAGTTGCATACGCAATCTATTTTTCAGATGTTAGTGAAAAACGCTAACCAAGCATTCACTTGGACAACATAGACGGGCATGTACCTTTCATGCTCAAAATAATAGGAACAATGGAAGGGGTGCTCAGGCTTAAAATCACCTACATTCCTAAAATCTCAGCAGGCCAAAGTAATTGATCTTTAGTTGTAGTTATTGATATGATTTAATACTATCATTTAAAAGCATTTTGAACTCTGATCCTGAATTCCTTCGACTTGACATGAATTTGCATTCAATCTATACGTGGAGTTACATAGTCTAATGATGTTTCGGATATGAAAGAAATTCTGTCAATTAAAATCACTTAAAAGCTTTTCTCTCTATATAAAGCAAAGAGAGGCATTTAGATGTTCTTTCTTCTAACACCATTTTGCTTTCTCCCAGGGAGAAGACTAAACCTCATTGGGGGCAACCCTCATTATTTCTCCACTGAATCAAGGTCCAATCACTCCTACCATAGTTGCCTTATTATGTAATCCAACAGCTTTATGAATTCTTTTCAAATTAAACTTTTAACTTTGGGATGATTGTAGATTCACATGCAGTTAGAAAACAAAGACACTAATTTAAAAAGATGCATTCACCCCTATGTTTGTTATGGCTTTATTCATAATAGGCGAGATATGGAAGTAACCCAAGCATCCATTGATAGGTGAATGGATAAAGAAGATGTGATACACACACACGTACATACAATGGAGTATCACTCAGTCATAAAAATGAATGAGCTCTTGCCATTTATGACAACATGGATAGACCCAGAGGGTATAATGCAAAGTGCAACTAGTCAGACAAAGAAAGACAAATACCATATGATTTCGCTTCTACGCGAAATCTAAAAAACAAAACAAACCAACAGGCAAACAGAGTTAGACTCATAAATACAGAGGAAAAAAAGTGGTGGTTGCCAGAGAGGAGGGGGTGAGGGGATGGGAGAAATAGGTGAAGGGGATTAAGAGGTACAGATTTTCAGTTGCAAAATAAATAAGTATGGTATAGGAAATATGGTCAATAATATTATGATGTTTGTATGGTGAGAGAAGGTCACTTACTACACTTACTGTGGTGACCACTATGTAACACTATGTTGTACACCTGAAATTAATATATTATGTGTCAACTACATCTCAGTTAAAATTATTTTTTATTTTAATGTTTATTTATTTTTGAGAGAGAGAGAGACAGAGTGCGAGCAGGGTAGAGGCAGACACACACACACACACACACACACACACACACACACACAGAATCTGAAGCAGGCTCCAGGCTCCAATCTGTCATCACAGAGTCCGACACGGGGCTCGAACCCATGAACTGTGAGATCATGACCTGAGCCGAAGTCGGAGGCTTAACTGACTGAGCCGTCCAGGAACCCCTCAGTCAAAATTTTTAAAAAAGAAATAATACAGAGATCCCGTATACCCTTTACTTGGTTTTCCCCAATGATGGCATCTTGCAAAACTATGGTACGAAATCACAACCAAGATATTGACACTGACGCAATCAAGATGCAGAATAGTTCCATTAACATTAGGTTCTCTCACATTGACCTTTTGCAGCTACACCCTCTTCTCTGTCTCTACCCACTCCTTAACCCTGGGCCGCTACGGATCTGTTCTTCATTTGTAGGATCTTGTCACTTCAAGACTGTTACATAAATTGAATCATATGTTTGTTTAGCCATTTACCTACTGAACAAAATCTGGGTTGTTTCTAGTTTTTGAGTATTATGAATAAAGCTGTTATGAACCTTTGTATATAGCTCATTTTTTTATGTTTATTTTTATTTTTGAGATCGAGAGAGCAGGAGTGAGGGAGGGGCAGAGAGAGAGGGAGACACAGAATCCAAAGCAGGCTTCAGGCTCCGGGCTGTCAGCACAGAGCCCTACCTGGGGCTCGAACACACGAGCTGTGAGATCATGAACTGAGTTGAAGTTGGATGGTTAACCGACTGAGCCACCCAGGCACCCCTGTATATAACTCTTTATGTGAACGACTTTCCCTAGGTTATGCCCAGGACTGCAATTGCTGGGTCATTTGAGATTTGCATAATAATAATTATAATATGTTTATATTTATAATATAAATATAATTCTAATAATTATTACTCCTATTATATTATTGTATATTACGTAATAATAATAATTATATATAATATACTTATAATATATTTATAATAATAATAATTATTATTAAGGTTTGTTTATTTTGAGAGAGAGAGAGAGAGTGTGAGAGTGCACAGAAGGGGCAGAGAGGGAGGGAGAGAGAGAGAGAGGTCACGCTTGTTTATTGCAGCCATTCTGATAGGTGTGTAGTTGTTAATATCTCATCGTGGCTTTAATTTATAGTTTCCTAAAGGCTAATGATGCTGGACATCTCTTCATGTGCTGCTTCGCCATCTGAATAGGTCTTTGGTAAAACGCTCTTCACGTCCTTTACCCATGTCTTAGTTGGATTGTTTTTTACTGTTGAGTTTGGAGACCTTTCTGTTTTCTAAATACTAGTCCTTGTCAGACATGTGCTTTGCAAACATCTTCTCCCACCCCACAGCTTGTCTTTTCCTTTCCTTAACAGGGTGTTCTGCAGAGCAAAAGGTTTTAATTTTTATGGAGTCCAATTTATCAATTTTTCCTTTTAGGAATTCGCCTTTGGTGTTAAGGCGAAGAATTCTCTGCCTGGGTCTGGCTCTCAAGATTTTCTTTCCTCTGTGTCATTTTCAGAAGGATTTGTAGTTTTGCATTATACATGTAAGCCTGTGATCCATTTTGAGTTAATTTTTGTGTAAAATTTGAAATTTAGGTTGAATTTTGTTCCCCTATGGATATTCAGTTGCTCTAGCACCATTTGTTGAAAAGGCTATGTTTAGGCTTTTGAGGTTCTTTTACTTCTTGTCGAAAATTAGTTGGTCATATTTGCAGGCCTTTTCTGCATCCTATTGACCTAGGGACCTATCCTTCCATCAATATTACACAGTCTTGGGGCACCTGGGTGGCTCAGTCAGTGAAGCATCTGACTTTCGATTTTCACTCAGGTCATGATCTCACAGTCATGAGTTCGAGCCCCATGTCGGGTTCCATGCTGAGCATGGAACCTGTTTGGGATTCTCTCTCTTCTTCTCTCTCTGCCCCTCCCACTCTCTGTTTCTCTCGAAATAAATAATAAACATTTAAAAATTATTGTGGAGGGGCGCCTGGGTGGCTCTGTCAGTTAAGCGGCAGACTTCTGCTCAGGTCACTGTCTCATGGTTGGTGAGTTCGAGCCCCGCATCGGGCTCTGTGCTGACAGCTCACAGCCTGGAGCCTGCTTTGGATTCTGGGTCTCTCTCTTCTTTCTGCCCCTCCCCTGTTTGTGCTCTGTCTCTATCTGTCTCTCAAAACTGAATAAACATTAAAAAATTTTTAAAAATTATTGTAGGGATATTATACATCGTAAAATTTCATAGACTAATTCCTCCCACTTTGTTCTTAATTTTCAAAAATTGTTTGAGCTATTCTAGTCTCTTTGCCTTTCCATATACATTTTAGAACAATCCCATCTATATCTAGAAACCATCCTGTTAAGACTTTGGTAAGAATTGCATAAGGCCCATATATCGATTTGGAAAGAACCGACATTTTTGCAATGTTGGGTGTTAACACTGATGAACATAGTAAATCGCTCCATTTGTTTAGATCTTCTTTACTTCCTTTACCTCAATGTTTGTAATGTTCAGCAGAGAAGTTCTGTACCTGTTTCATCAGGTTTACCCTGAAGGAGGAGGGCTGCTTCACTACTGCTGGGTGAGGGTGGAGGTCCGGCACTCTACTGACATGGGGAAGGGTTGAGAGGAGGGAAGTGATTAGTGCCTGGTCGGGATGAAAGTCCAGCATCCTTACTTGCCAGGTAACCAATCCTACAGGCCTTGGGGCAACTTATTACAGCCTGACTAGCAGGGACACCTAGGGTCTCCAGTCAGTCTTGCTTGGTGAGTAGGAGTGTGATGGCAGTATTTTTTCACGGTATTTGGCTGGACGAGGCCAGTTGTTATCTAAAGGCTTTCTGTCTTGCTAGGATACCACTCAGCTCGTCTTTTTTCTTAGGGCTTTTTTTTTGTCTGTGCCCATTGGCACTTCTAGGTCGCCAGGATTATATTCCAAACCTGGGATATATGAGGCAAAAAGAAAGCTTGCGGAATTCACTGCTGTGCCGTTGATTGGATAGCAAAGTCTCTATCTAGTCTGGCTATTTCTCTACACCTTTTAGAGTTTTCTTACTTGCTTTACATATAATGTCCAGTGTTTAGTTGTATTTAGTAAGAATAGATTATATAAACCATCTCCAGCTTCCACAGACTAAAAAAATTACACAACATTCTATTTGTCTCACTAGTTAGTATTCAGTTCACACAAATGATATTCTACATAGAGAATGCCTATAGCAGCCCCACCATGAGAATCTGAGTACTTGTCTCTCAATGAGCTCATCTACAGAATCGGGATAATGACTCTAAGCTTCAAGACAAGGGACCATGCCTCTTTTTCACCACTGCCGACTTGGAACAGATTCTAAGCGCTCAATAAGCATTTGCTGGAAGAATAAACCAGTGATATCTCTGGGATGCATAACCATTAAGTAGGTAGCAACTTTTGGAAGTAAGACATTTGCTCAACAACACTTGTTTAAGAGAGCCTATTATTTGGTTGGGGATAAGCAGTTCTAAAATTACATAGGGACACATCCACAAAGCTCATTACACAGAGTGTGTATGATCAAAGGACCTTTCTATCATGCTACTTTTATAGAGAAATGGAGACAATTTTTCCCCCTTGTGTTACATACCTGCAGGTAACCAAATTTTTAACTTACAGTTAGGAATTGACTCTAGGCTGCCTGGGTGGCTCAGTCGGTTAAGTATCTGAGGTCATGAGAGGTCATGGTCTCATGCTTCGTGAACTTGAGCCCTACTTCGGGAATCTCTCTCTCTGTCCCTGTCTCTCTGCCCCCCACTCACTTGTGCTGTCTCGCTCTCTCTCCCTCAAAAAAAAAAATAATTGATTCTAATATTACATTTAATACCATAAAAATATATCAACTTTGATATACTTGCTCATATCCAACCATAGAGAATTTAGAGTTAAAACACGTTTTTATTTTTTAACCATTTTGGTAATCATCCTCTAATGTATTTTTTCCTTTGAACACATCTCTTCCGGTTATGTCTATTCTATAAACAGGGGAGCATTGTTTATTACTGTTTTGAGATCACTGCTGAACATCAAATTCCGTAATGCTGCTATCATCGAGATCATGTTTATATGGATGCAAAACGTGGTATTACAGCAATAATCTAGGAGACTGTGCCTAACAATTACCATATGTTATATGTAGCGCTGACCTAATTTGCTTTTACTACCTGGAAATTCTGGTAAATAATTTGCTGTGAATGGCAGCTGGAGGCAGTGGTAGGAAATCATCACTCCATAATTGTGATTACATCATCTACGAATTTACAGAAAGTCGGTCAATATTAAAAGATCAATTTATCTCTCTGAGAGAGGGATGCTATTTCTTTGTGTACAAACACTACCACGTTTGCACCAAAAGAAAAGGCACACAACTACTTAACTTTTTAGCACGTTTTGCATTGGTTTTGCAATTAGGGTGGTAAAAACATCACCTGATCTTAAACTGGTGACTAGAATGGCTTCCACCTCAATTTATCCTGAATATCAACCTGTTTTTTAGCATCTGATCTATGTTTTACTTGTCATCATTCGTTTGCTCATCCATTAGTTCATTTAGTAGTTTTGAACTGCTCTGCTTGGTTCTGGGGAATCAAAGAAACATAATACATAGTCTTTTTTTTTTAAGTTTTACTTATTTATTTGTTAAAAATTTGTAAACGTTTATTTATTTAAAAGAGAGAGACAGAGCATGAGCAGGGGAGGGGCACGGAGAGAGAGACACACACAGAACCCGAAGCAGCTCCAGACTCTGAGCTGTCAGCACAGAGCCCAACACCCGTCCCGAACTCACCAACTGCGAGACCATGACCTGAGCTGAAGTCGGACGCTTACTGGACTGAGCCACCCAGGTGCCCTGAGTTTTATTGATTTATTTTGAGAGAGAGAGATAGAGAGAGCGCAAGCAGGGGAGGAGCAGAGAGAGAGAGACAGGGAAAGAATCCCAAGCAGGATCCACACTCAGCTCAGAACCCTACATGGGGCTCGATCTCATGACCCTGAGATCATAACCTGAGCCAAAAATAAGTCGGTTGCTTAATGTCAGTTAACTGACTGAGCCACCCAGGCGCCCCCATAGTCTTTAGGAATGGACGTAGGAAAGTAAAAAGATAACTAAGATATGATGTATTAAATTCCATGGTGAGTGTTTGGACAGACCCTAAGAGGAACATATATTAAGGGGACCAAACCCAGCCTGTGTGTGTGTGTGTGTGTGTGTGTGTGTTTATGGGAAGGTGTGTGGGTGTGCGCATGTGTGTGAGTGACGGGGGTGGGAAACACTACAAGTTTCAGCAAAGGCTTCCAGAAGAACTTAACTGTGCAGAGTGTTAAATATTGAATAGGAATTAGCCAGGCAAAGATGGAGGGAAGAAAAGGAACTGAATGAGCGTTACTGAAGGAAAAAAAAATCTGCAATTGTCCATGTCTAACTTTGAAAGGTCAAGTTCTTTTTGACTAAATAACAGACTTCCATTGCTGGAACGAATGTCCATGAACGAATGTCTTACAAAAGTGTCCATTTATGTTTATATCACCCCAGAGATCATTCCAGTCATCCATTTATTGTTTACCCAGGGAACCCAAAGCAGTTTGGGGTTGCTGAGGAACCAAAGGGAAGTAAAAATGTGGTGGGAATTCAGTCTGGAGATGGGGTGGTAGTGGAGGGTGCTGAACATTGAGGTCCTCTACGCTAGATCAAGGGAAAAGGAAAGTCATCGAACTGATGGATTTTAAGCAGTCAGGATTACCCAGTTACATTCAATTTTTAGCTTGGTCGTTCTGATGTTTCTGTCTAGGATAGCCTTGGAGAAGCCTTGGACTTGAGAACAGCTCTTACAGAGGATCAGCTGGGAGCTAAGAAGCTCCAACAAGAGACAATGGGCCTGAGAAACTTTTAAGTGATGTGGTCTCAGGTTTCATCATTTGCATGTGATAACGATGAGAGGCGGAACAGCATGAGACACCCAGATTTCCGCTGTGAGCAGCTAAGAGGATGCCACCAACACCCAGCTCCCACAGGGGAGGACCCTACAGAGAAAGATGCATTTTCAGGCTTGGACATGCTGAGGTGGAGGGGTCTCTGGTACACGCAGGGGGAGACGTTACAGGAAACAGCTTGCCATCACCCAAACTTAGGAGATGGGTCAGCCCTGGAGGTCTCCCTCTGATGATCACCAACCTCAGGGTAGTTGTTACAATCAAGACAGCAAGAAAGCCTGGGAGGGAGTGAACAGGATGAAGGAAGCAACTGGGCAGGCACAGAGGACAAGACAGATTGATTTCCTGAAGGCTGAAAGATCAACCTCGAGGTGAGCACGCAAATTCCAGAATCGACACTGATGGTTTTCCTGGGACTCCTTGAAATTATGAATGACCTGACTGTAGGCTGGGATCGTAGTTACTGGGGATCTAAGCTGACTGTGTGCCTCCAAGGGTCAGGCAAGTAACATCAATCAGTGAAACTGCTTAGTTGTAAGGTCATCAATGGTCAGCTATCGAGGGCCAGTGCACTGATTTAAAGACAAGAAGACATGGTGAGGAATAGGGCAGAATGACATGTGTGCCCATAGAAAGAGGGCGACCACAGGTCACCTCGGTTGTCTTCATTACAGAATACAGGTGGAGGTTGCCAGATCTTCCAGTTTTTCATGAGAATTAAGAAATTCAGATTTTTATATAAAATACTCCACTTTTTCGCTTTTGACAGCTAATTAAAACTTAAAACCATGCAGCAGCCAAGGGGGAAACAAACAATAATGCCTGTGGGCTACAGCTTTGTGCTCTCTGCAATAGGTAACTTGGGTTGGAATGACTGGGAGTCATGTTGAGGGTCAGGAAGTTGTGATGTCCTGACGTCCTAACGTCACAGGGACCGCATTCCATCAATAAGTACTTGTTTTGTGCCCCATACGTGCTAGGTTCAGGGAGTCAGTGGTGAGTAAGAGACAAAAATCCTGAAACATGAACTACACATACGACTTCCGCCCTCTGTGGTTATTCTCTTTGGGATACTGACATGTGGGTGAAACAAATCTGGGTGGGTTTGGTGGAAGAATTTTCTGGTGTCTGATGGGTTCATATTTAGTTCTGCCACTTATTTGGCTCTACAACTATAAGAGACAGACCCTAGAAAAGTTTCAGCACTCTCTGTGCTTCTGTTTTCTTGCCTGTGAAATGTGTATAATGATAGGACCAACTCAGAGAGCCAATGAGAGACTCGAGTCATATGTCTGAAGTGTCTACGACAAAGGTTAGCCTTAATAATGCTTATGATGTTTGACCCAGCACTCCACCCGTGTGTCTAAAATAAGGGATTTTAGAACACGTAAGTAAGCATTATATCCCATAAAGGATGTAAATGTGAACGCTGTTCATGAAAGTGTGAGTAGCCATTTGAGAGGCAACCCTACTTTTCTGAAAGCTGTATTTTAAAGAAATTGATTCCTGGAGTTCAGGGCAATGCCCTGAAGTGATCCTAAGCAGGTGCAAAATCAAATTAATTGCCAGTCAGTTTCATATGCTAATACAAATAAGATCCCCTGGTGAGCTCCTGGGAGGACACAGATGTATATTTGGATCCTGTAGGGATTGGGGGTTGCTCTTGACAATGGAGTTGCTGAGGGAAAGATTTGCTCCCATTACCGCAAACTGACACCTCTTGTCTTTCAAGTGAACCAAGTCACAGAGGATCTGCCCTGACCCTCTGTGGCCAGGGGGGATAGATGGCTTCACGAGACAGAACCTGTGAGTTCGACTGGGTCGGACAAGGACTGTGCATATCGAAGAGTCTGTCATGCAATATAAAGCATTTATTACTTCCGGGAATATTAATTAAGCATTTGCGAGGTGCCAGGTGCTGAGCCAGGTGCAGGGTAGAACAAAATGGACAAATCCCAGCCTTCATGGCGGTGATTGTCCAATGAAGAAGTCGGGCTATTAAGCAAGACATAGCATAAATTCAGGTTCCTGGCACAGCTCATAAAAGGACCACTTCACTTAGTCTGAGGATAAGCAATGGCTTCCCAAGGGAAGTGATGTGAAAACCGACATTTAAAATTAAGTAAGCCAGATAAGGAAAGATGATGAAAGTTCCAAGATGGGCAGGAGCAAGTATTTAGTACATTACAGAGACCAATAAAGTGGCTTTCGACCCGGCTGGTCACCATCTCTTAATTACGTGTCAAGATTTGGTTTTAGGATAATTTTCAAGGCACGTGTTGTCGATTTGACAGATTACATTATTAAATGTAATATTAAATTATCTGGAGCATCATCTCGGACTTACTGCCATTTTAAAATGAGCACATTACCTGTCAGTTTCATAGATATGAGAGACGTTTGTACGTGCATCAATGTTATAGAGCTAGATGATCATCTCCCATCATCCTCTCCCTCCCATTGCCCCCTCTCACACTTAGATCTTGTTACCCGCTACTGAAGTAATGCAATATCGTCTTCACAGATTTCCTTACCTCAAGTTTTCTCTCCTCACTTCAACTCCCTTCACAATTTGCTGCAAAATTCCATTTCCTGGGAAATGATTCCGTCACTCCCATGCTTGTAGTTTCTCACGGGCTCTCCGCAGCCTGAGATGTTGTTGACCAACCACTCAGATCGGTACTCACTGCCTTCCCCGCGACTCCAGGCTGCCTCCCCACTAGCCTGCTCCTTGGGAGTCGCCTCAGACAGGTTGTTGTACCGCTTTCCTGCTTGCTTAGCTTTGGCTCACAACATCCTTCAGTTTCGCATGTCCTTCCCCAGCGTGTACGTGCTCAAATAACCACTTCGTGGACCAGCTCAAATGCTCCCTTGATTGTGAAGGTCTCCCCCGGACCACCTCACTGTGTTTCCTCCTTCCTTTAAATCCCCAGTACCCTACCCACATGCACAGTGCCATGTGTCTGTCTCTTGAGTTACATTTGTAAAATTATGCCTTCTCAAGTGTGATACGCGTATATACTAGGGGTAAGGGCTCTGTGTTCCGAAACTTGACGTCTTTTAGATCTTTCAGCATAGGGTTTTCACACTGTACATAATTAATATTTATTTAAGTCTAGCAATCCTACCAGCTATGCTAATTTTATTTGAGTTGAAAAAGACTTGATTTTATGTACTTGTACTTGGCGTGGTCTCAATTCGTGGAGACATTAATTTTTTATCTTGTATATGTATAGCACTTAGAGTTCATAAATGATTCCGTGTTTATTATTCTATTTTATGCCCTAAGGCTCATGAGACATTAATACATGTATCGATATGGTATCTTTCTTGGCGCACGCACAGAAAGGTGAAAGGGCTCTCTGGAGCTCACGGAGCTAGCAGAGAACAGAGGTGGGGCTGGAACCAAGTTCTTTTTGTTCTGGGCCCTGCCATTTACCACCTGCGACTGCTTTCCTAGTGTCTCTTTCTCCCTTCTGAAGCCCCAGTTAAATGTACATGCTGTAACCGACATCAGTATTTTCTCACTCGACACTGATGTCGGTTAGGATTGAACATGGCTCCTGCAGCTACTTGAGGAATTGCAATTAGGCCATGGAGTCAAGTGCCAGCCTGAAACCCAGAGGATTAGCTTGGATTAGTCAGTGTCTATTCTCGCAGCCGAAGTTTGTTAAATAACTACCATTTCCTAATTTTCAGCGAGTGTTGTTGCAAACAGACCATGTTGCCTGAGGAGAGACCCTGAGGAGAGAGGGAGAGAGAAGGCATGTGGGTGCAGGTGGTCTGGATTTTCCTTCTTGGTGGTGCTGTTCTTTGCTGTTACTGCATTAGGCTTCAGTGAGAGGTGATCAGAATCACTAAATATTTACAGGCCTTCACTGATGCCCACTGGTTGGATCTAGTTTCTTCCTTTCTTTCTTCCCTCCCCCTCTCTCTCTCCCATCCTTCCTTCCTTCCTTCCTTCCTTCCTTCCTTCCTTTCCTGTCTCCAATAAGTAGCCTATAAAGTAAGGTAGGGAAATCCCTGGATTTAAATTTCAAAAATAAGTTTTTATATTTTATGTAGCTCTACCCTTAATTTCTTTGTGATCTCGAGCAAATTGCTTAAGCTATTGGCATACCTAATCTCAAAACAAAGTTATACTGGGAATCAGATAAAATACCTTATGGAAAATCATCTTACAGACTTCAAAGTACCTCATTAAAGTGAAGGGTTATTATTATTATTACTGGAAGAGGGAAATAAAGCAACAGTTTGAATTAAATTTTGTTAGAAAGTTTGAACTAAAGCCCTAACCAACTTAACTGCTAGTTTTTTTGAAGGGGGTGGGGGAAATGTTTTATAAAGCCAAGATAGCAGAAAGCTTGCTAAATTACTCTGAAATATTACTTACAAATAATTTATATTTTTCACCTCTCTAATCAGATTCCATAACTAAACCGCAAGGAGACGCCTGAGTGGCTCAGTTGGTTAAGTGTCCAACTCTTGGTTTCAGCTCAGGTCCTGATCTCATGGTTTGGATCGAGCCCCATATCAGGCTCTGCACTGACAGCATGGAACCTCCTTGGGATTCTCTCTCCTCGCTTCTCTTTGCCCCTCTCCTGCCCTCTCCCTTTCTCAAAATAAACAAACTTAAAAAAATAACTAAACCACAAGGAATGAGTAGTAAACTCCACAATCTAAAAAGGTAATCACATATAGGAGAAAAATGTAGTTTAATAAACTATTTGAACAATAACAGCAAAAGGAATTGAGAAACACTCTTCTGGACTTTTCTGGCTCTTGACTAGAAAGGTAGCATGGCTTCCTTTTATGTAGTCTTTTAAAATTGAGAGAGGTTGTTTCCATTTACTGTTGTTTTTGCGTTCCTAGAAAGATTTAGTCTGAGGAGCAACGGCAAAGCCAAAAAGGGCTTTCTATATTTATGGTAGTTTTTTTTTTTAAGTTTATTTATTTTTGAGAGAGAGAGAGAGAGAGAGATGGAACATGAGCAGGGAGGGGCAGAGAGAGAGAGAGAGGGGATAGAGGGTCTGTGGGCTCCACCCTGACAGCAGTGAGCCTGATGAGGGGCTCAAACTCATGAACCACTTGATCATGACCTGAGCTGAAGTCGGACGCTCAATCCAGGTGCCCCCCAAAATACCAAGGCTTTGTATGAAAATTATTGGGATGATTCCTGTTTTAGAAATCAAATCACAAGAATTTCATGTAGCTTTTAAAGGATTTTGTGTTATGTTATTGTAAGAGCTGGATTTAGGAGAAAGAAATTGGAAGAAGCTGATAAAAAGTAGAGAAGAAAAGTTCCAACATCTCCATTTTACCATCCAGTCCTCTTAAGTATCCTGAGTAGAAGACAACAATCAAAGCAAAGCAAACCAAAAAACTTCCTTGGGGCTTTGTGTGATGAAAAGAATGGCGAGCTCTTGAAGAGAATGAGAAGCTGGACGTTCCTGAAGAAGAAATGGATGCATTATTAATTTGTTAAGTAGGAGGACCCTAACTAGGTCTCAAGAGATCGTTGTATTGATTCATTATCTACTGAAGAATCTACCATTCCCACCAGAAGCCTCAGAGAGTTTCTCAGTTACGTCCTGCATCAAAACTACTTGAATACACAGCAGTGGTGATAACAGAGCACTGTACTGAAAATTGTTACACCTGGTGGTAGGTACATCTCGAATCATGGAGTCTAGAATGGTCAGTTTTAGAAACTGAGTCCAATAGATCAGCACACCAAGGAGGTGCCCTCCGAGTTTTGCGATTCAGTGACTCCTTGTTGGTTTCTGGTTAATGGAGGTTGGATGGACCCTTGGGCCAGGCACTGCTCCAGATGCTTGGAGACGCCCAGGGAACATAAGAGACAAACCCCCTGCCTGTCCTAATGAGCTTATATGCTATTGGGAAAGACAGTCTGTGAACACACCTCAAAAGGAAAACCACATGAGGTTTGATAGCAAAAATGGTGATGAGAAAAAAAGAAGATAAGGGCTGGAGGGATGAGGCATCACAGGGAAGTATGGCAGGGAGGCCTTTTTAAGAAGGTGACTTTGGAGTAAAGCCTTGAGAAAGTGGAGGAGCTGGCTGCAGGGTGTCAGGAAGGGTCGTCCAGGGAGAAGGAACGGCCACCCCAGGAGGCTGGGAGCCACGGAGGCCAGGGGTGGCTAGTGCCGAGAATACCCTTCACTAAAGTTGGAGCGCTTGTGTGCATCCGGGAGGGCCTGAGAAGACATGGCAGACGATAGAAGGTTTTGACCAGAGGAACGGCGTGACCTGCGTATCCATTCAACAGGACCCGTCCACGGAGTTGTGGAAGTGTGGAAATTAACAGGTGGCAGGACAACCCTCAGGAACTCCTGTCAGGCGGCTGCTGCCACTGGGCACTGCCCCCTGAAGGGCGCTGCCTTGCTAACATCATGCCTCCTCTATGAGGGCAGCCCGGATCCTGTCCGACGGCTGCTCAGGGAGGGGGTAGGAGGGCTCGCCCCCTTGCCTTAGTGAAGGTCCACACAAAGCCTCCTCGGATTGGCTCACGCCTCTGTGGCAACTCTATTCACCCTTCAGCTGCCCCCTCAGCCCAATCCGGCCCCCCCTAGACCCTCTGTGTTGTCCCTGAGAGCATGTTCCAAGAAGCTGTCTGCACCCAAACCTCAGTCTGTTTTCAGGGAGCCTACCTTAAGACATCTTATGCGGGCCCCCCAAATAGAAATTATGTCTTCCTTCTTGGTGTCCCAGGTCCCATCCAGTCCCACTCGGGTTTCTTCTTGGCAGATAGCCATAACGACTATCTTCCCAACTAGATGACTGTAGCTCCGGTTCTGCGCCCCACTTATTTCTACACTTTGCTCCTGAAAGATGTTGAATATTGAACACACGCTATGTGGTTAACAGATAACTGTGATGCCCCCGGACGGAACTTAAAAACGAGAAACGAAATGTGAAAAGCAATGCTTTGAAACGTACTTTTCCTCTTCTGATTCCCGTACGTCGGCAAAATCATAATCCCCTGTAACTGAGTGCTCCAGATCTGTTAGTGTGATGGTCAGTTTGCAGTTAATGGGTTTTCTCCTCAGGCCTCTAGTTTACGCTTGGATCTGTTTTCTATCCAAAATTTGAAAGCAAAAGCCAAAAAAAATCGAGGCAACTCTAAGCAATTAGTTTGTCTATATTGTGCTGGGGGACATCAGATGTGACCGTATCCTTCTGAATGGACTGATCTGTGAAACGAGTTAACCAGGTTATGAAAGGGGTGGCCATTTAGAGAGCCTGTGAAGAAAATAGAAGAGAAACGTTTCTCATGAACCCGAGTGTTGGGTGCACCATGGACTGCAAGGCATCATCTTGTTCGTTCTCGAGATGCCCACCAAGGAAACCCTGTGACTCCTGAAAGCCGGATTTAGGGAAAAAAGGAAAGTAGAGGTTGTTGGGTGTGTCCTTCGTGGTGGTAACTTTGTGGGCACTTTCTTCTGTCTCACTCACTACTGAGTGTCTCAGCCTCGGCTGCTCACCCAATCACCTGGGGAGCTGAAAACCTCTGATGCCCAACTCCCACCCCCAGAGACTGTGAACTGGTTGGTCTGGATGGTGGCCTGGCCATCAGGATATTTGAAACCTTTAACTGAAAACATCCCGTGGTGATTCTAGCATGCAGACCAGGTTGAGAATCCCTGCTCTATCAGGTAAAGCACATTTTGGGTTAAAAACAACGGAATGGAAAACATCTGGCTGAAAGCAATTGTGGAAGCAAGTTGCTTGATACGCTCAGGCCCCTGTCCCCGGACAGTGTCCCGTTCCTGTCACCCCCTTGCTCATGATCCCTGAGCCATGCTGGTTTTCTGCGATCAACCAAGCTCTTTCTGTTGCCAGGACACTCTGTCCCAGATCACTGTTGACATGCTAATGCTGACCAACTTTCTATCAACAAAATTGATCTCAGCCAAATAACTTCCGGTCAGATCCCCGAGCATTCCGCTGTCACTATAACCCACAAGTGATTATATGAAGCTATGGTTCCTCCACGTTAAGAAATTAGCAAAGTAGGGGCACCTGGGGGGCTAATTGGTTAGGCGCCCAACCCTCGATCTCTGCTCAAGTCATGGTCTCACAGTCGTGGGATCGATCCCCACGATAGGCTCCACGCTGAACGTGGAGCCTGCTTGGGGTTCTCTCTCTCCCTCTCACTCTGCCCCCCTTCTGCTCATGCTCCCCTCTCTCTCTCATTCAAAATAAAAAATAAAAAAGAAATTAGCAAAGAAAGGAGGTGAGCACGTAATTCAAACGCACAACCAAAATTTCTTTGCCGAAGGTTCTGAAACTTCCTGTGTTAATCCAGAAGTTTCTTCGAGAATGTAATCTAAATGAAATGAATATCAAAGTTCTCTCAGTTAGATCCCTCCGTGGCTTTTCTTCGCCACGGGCTGTAGGTTTTCTTACAGGTTTTTCTCACTGGCCCCATTTTCCAGCCCTTAATCACTTTCAGCGCACTCCTCCAGAGAGTTCCCCCACTTTCACACGTTCACTCAACTTGCAGGGTTCCAGACCGGGTCTTTAATTACAAACTTACAAATTCTGGCAGGAGTGGAACCATAATAACTTCATAGTGTTAGTGCTATGCTGGTCCTAAAGACAGTACTCCTCTGTTTCTATTGCGTTAGCTGTGGTTCTGGTTACTCTAGGCTACAAGGTTATCATGATTTTTATCCGTGTGATTGTTATTAATAATAATTACTATCCAGTTGCTCTGTGCCCAGTACTGTTCTAGAGGATATTCACGAGTTATATTATGTAGTTGCCATAACAATGAATTTAAGCCTTGCGTCCAAGGCCTCAACTTTGAACTTGCAAGGCCACGATCAAGCTAGATCTGACTCAATAATCTATAAGCTTTCACCGCATACTCATTCTGTCCTTATAACAATTTTCTAATGAGGTTTTAATTGTTTGAAAATTAGGAAATACACATATCGTGGCCCAGGAATTCTTTGGTGATAGCAGCCTTCATTTGAAGGAGTCTAACACTGCCCAAATACAAAAGAGGATATCGGTAGCAATAAATTGTTGACTTATATTCATTTTTTTTTCTTCCTCATCCATGGATTCAGTACCTGACCCATAATAGGAACTTCATAAATGCTTGCTGAATGCAAGGTAAGGCCTGAGGGGTTGATTTCTTTTCCTATATTAGGTGACGGTAACTCGGCTCTTATGCATTAGCCTCTAATGTACTCATGGCTTTTTACAAGTGTGGTTTTTCTGACCAGTTAATAAATTCTTTTTTCTAGCGCCCCCCCCCACCCCCATGTCTAGGCCTGGCCCTCCCCTGTCCCAATATGGTTCCCTGGTTCTCTTTGCCTCCAAAAACTTAACGGGGCAATTGGAAATTATGAAGGGTAAAGCTTTTCCCTTATTCCTGATCTGAATAATCTGGGATAAAATCATGACTTCGATACAAGGTGGTACATATTGTTGTCTGGCATTTCTTTGTGAAGCTGTCTTTAAGATTTTGGTTCTTTCTTCCGCATGATCACAGACTCTTGTTAGCGATGCGAGATGTGTTCTGCCTGTTTTGACAGATCTAAACATTCTGAACAAGAAACAAGGGGAAGAGACATGTAAAGCTATTCTGCACACCTTGGTCTCTTGTCCTGGAGGCGCTTAAACACCACATTACCCTCTGGCACATAAGAGGCTTGAGATGGCTGGAAAAAAGATAAATATTACGATTCCTTCATATTATATAGAAGGCAGAGGCAAAAAAACACACAGCATGTTCGTCTCCTCACAAGGATTCTTATTAGACTTTTGATTTAAGATGTGTCTGGAAAATTGGATGGACGACTCCAGACACAACAGTGTATCTTGTCCTGTGCTGGCATTTAAATGGGAGAGATCGTGTGTTCGTGGCAGGCAGCCTCTAAGATGGCCCCGTGACTCCCACCTCCTGGTTTTTGTGTTCTCGTGTAATGCTCTCATCTTGGACGTGGGCTGGACTTGATGAACAGCACACAGCACGTCTGCGATTAGGTCACAAACAACCATGGCTTCCTTTCTCCGTGCTCCTTCTTAGACCACTGGCCATGGAGAAAGCCAGCTGTTATGTGGCGTGGCAGCTTGACAGAGAAGCCCACAGGACAAGGGACCGAGGCTGGGCAACTACATGAGTGAGATTGGAAACTTGAGATGAGCCTGTAAGTTACAGTTGACAGTTTGACTGTCACCTCATGAGAGACCCTGAGACAGGGGAACTTAACTCAGCCATACCCAGATTGCCGCACAACGGTAACTATGAGATGGTAAATATCCGTCGTGTTAAGCCTCTAAGTTTTGGGATAATCTATTGAACAGCAATAGAAAATTTATATATCAAGATGCAAAAGCGCCAAACTCCACTTGCATTTTCTGTCCCTTGTCCTTTGTGAGAAAATACTAACGCATTCTTTTGTGGCATTCACCACGGTCTAACCTGTATCGTAGATATGTGTCATTTCTTCAGCTTGGCTACGAACTTCTGGGGAACAGACTCTCACTGCTCCTGACTTTTGAATTCGTCCAGGTCCCAGAAATGAACCTCACACACAGCAAATGCTGAATAAACACCTGATTAACAGATACATGAATAAATCTTGCCTTTAATGGCCAAGATACAGCTGGGTAACTTGAGGTTAGACAAAGCAATTTGACCTGCTAATCACTTCCTTGATTCTCCATGCATCTTAATATATTAATAACCGATTTTCTAGCATAATCTCTGCTGAGATTCCTCCTTCTACTGAAGAAGACACAATTAAAGCTTGAGTAAATGCTGTGGCTTCATTATTTCTTTATGATGTTGGGAATTTGTAACACACGACTATAAATCAAAGCATCATTTCTATTTCTACCCTCAGAAAGATAGTTTGTGTAAAAGTGAGTAGTCATTTGAGAGTACATAGAAAACAAGCCTGTCTTCATCAGCGACGTGCAGAACTGTTCCTACGAGCAACAAAGCAGTATTTTCACTTGAAAATGCACTCATATATTCTTGTTATAGAGTTGTTTGCTATTATGTTTAAATACAAGACATGACTGATACGTGGAGGAGAGGAGGGTCCCTGAGACTGACTTGGAGAAGGGCAAAGTGTGAGCCTGAGACACACTGCTGTCCCTTGTGTCACAGAATGTGCCACGCTGGTTATGATGCAAATTGATAGAGATCGGGCTGGGTTTTGAAGGACTTGGGCAGAAGCAGAGGGCTTGTTTTTTAAAGGCTGTTTATGTTAAAGGACATGTAAGGGGTGTTCTTTTTCTTCCATCATAAAAGGAAGAAATAGAGAAAGACACTTTAATTAAGTGAGGATTGTCATAGGAAAGTGAAGACCGTCATTGTCCTAGCAATCAGTAAAAAATGTCATATATATGTACATATATATGATTATTTATATATATTACCTACGTTACATATACATCTATACATATTCTATATACAATATATATGCTCTATATATTATTTTGGACTAAATATTACTAACTAAAGGAGCTGGAAATGCCAATAAAACTATCCAGGATAAATATGTTCTCATTTGTTTCCTGATTCTTGCTTTTCCACTTAGACCATCACTGTCAATGATTTTGTTATCTGACTCAAACATGAGGAGGGTTCTGCTGGCGGCTTTAATTATTTTCTCATCAAAGCCACGTTGGACAGTTTCAGAAATTCCTTCCTTGCCGCCCCCACCCCCACCCCCAGGCCACCTTAAAAGTCAAATGATTCTCATCCTCTGGTTTTGCTTCAGAAATGGCAGGAAGTGACTGGTTCGGCCGGCTTCAGTCAGGTTCCTCAGGAGCTGGAGGGTGGATGGGTGGGTGGGGGAATGGGGGTGTGGGGGGAGCAGAGGTGCAAGGGCTCTCCCGAGTCTTCTCACATCCTTAACTCCACATGGTTGGTTCCTCCCGAGCCAAGATTCTCCCATTCAGATCAGGCTGGCTAGGGAAAAGGAAAGGCCCTTTGTTTCAACTGTTTCAACTGTCTTTCTCCAAGTGAATTTTTTGAGAGCTTCAAATGTTTCAATTTCATCTTGTGACTGAAGGAAGGGGACAGGGTGCATTGAGTGACCAAAGCGCATCTGGTACAAATGTTGTCAACCAATGGATACGGGACCAGCTCAGGGCCCTGCGTATTAGTCTGGCTTCTGCCGTTAGAACTTCGTGGCTTTTGCATCTTTCCCTGGTTGGGAACTAGGGACTGGGATCACAGGGTATAGAAAGACACTTTTGGTGACAAAAGGGACTTTGGAAATCACGTGCTGCCCCTCCCATCTCAAATGTATTGAGACGTGACTTCTCTTTTTCGTGGTTGATTGATGAACGTGACTTCTCTTTTTCGTGGTTGATTGATGAATGCCAGAACTTTCTACGGAGCTGGTTCAGAACTCAGCCCATCGACCCCCTGCTTCTGCTTCTTTTCTACTTCTCAGTGGCTGGTCCAGGGATTTATGCATAACTCCCATGCGCTGCCCTGTTGCCCCTGTCTGACTGCCAGCCACAGACTTGAGAGTTTCCTACGGCCTAAAGCCCTGTGAGATTTTCCAACGGCTTTGAGAGTTTACCTGAGAAGTCTCTCTTCCTGGTTTTTGGGAGACTACATGTGAATCTCCCAAGATGAGCATCTTCCAGAGAGGCAAGCTTTTCAGGGAAGCCCCTTCCATGTCCGTGAGCTGACCGCCTGTCTCGTCACTGTCCTTCATGAATGAGTGCAGCCTGAGAGCCATCAGGCAGTTCTGGGACTGGGGGACTTAGGCACCCACTGTGATTGATCATTACTGCACCGGGGCCGTTTCACGACACTGGAGATGGGTGGCGGTAGCCTTTACCACATTGCATTTCACTTGGCTTGAGGACAGACCCCGGCTGTCAGGGAGACAGAAGAGAGTGCTGACCTATTTCACGAGGTTGACCTCATTCCCAGAGCCAAGGGGCTTGGGTCTTTTGGGTCTTCCGTTTCTAGCTTGCTCATCCATCTTGGATGCTAGATGGGCAAGAGGTCCACTGACCAAGGGCTAGCAGAGGCTTTCTAACCCCCCATCACTCTTAGATGGTCTGAGTCTCCAGATTTAACAATTTTTTTTCCCCTGGAAGAATTCAATTTTGAAAACCTCCTGAATGCTTTTCTGCTGTTCCGGGTACAAAACTGAGGAATCATAACAATACAAAAATCAAAGCACACACTTCTGCAACAGGTATCATACCAGGCTCTGTGCTGAACACTTTACATATATTATGACATTCAGTCCTCACAGGAATCTGATGAGGTGGGATCAGGTGTGACCCTCATCTCACATCTGGAAAGTCATGTGAAAGTGCTTAGGACACTTGTCCAATAATCCAGATCTCATTAGTGGTGGACTCAGGTATCAGGTCCCAGTGGTCCTTCTCCAGGGCCTGGCTTCTTAACCACCACCCAGGACTCAAGAAACTTGCAGCCTCCTTGAGAATGGCACTCAAGAAACTTCTAGTCTCCTCAGGGATGCAAATAGCTAACATGAGTATGAGATAAAGTTAGATAATTGCTACGTAGTGGTAAAGGCAATGCAACGCCAGAACACGGGGGAGAAAAATTTGCTCCTAACTTAGGGTGTTGTTAGCTGAGGCATGAACAGAGGGTGGCCAAAGACCCAAAGACCCAGAGGGGTGTGTTGTGTCTCAGAAATGGGAGTGCTCAGCACCCTGGGAGGGTGTGTGCCCAATGGAGCCCTAGGGTGGGAGAACAGCCTGCAATGTAATTTGGAACAAGGTCATGAGTGGGTTTGAATCCAAAGCAACCAGGTAGATTTTATCTGGCACACAATAGGAACCAGCTTTAAATTTTAGGGAGGAGTGCTATGAGCCACCCTGTGTTTCAGGTGTTAGTAGATGGAACTCAGACAGGGAGGACTGTCAGGGTTCCACGTGAGGCTGGGAGAGGCCAAAGTAGAGCAGAGCTGAATAGAAATGGGTGCGAAGAGAGGCAGAGTCATGGCGCCCTGAAAGGCTTGGTGACCGCTTACATGTAAGGCGGGGTGGAGGGGGCTGGTACCCAGCCTTCCAGAGGCCCAGACAGGGTGACCCAGGGAGGAGAGGTTGTATGAGGTGCTTCGGAGCTGGGGACCGTGACAGGGACAACCTCGGTTCTTGGGCACGTGTGAATCTTGCAGATCACTTATATGGAAATACCCAGGAGAGCCCAATGTGGGATCCTGGAGCCCAGGAAGAGATTGGGTCTACAGTCATTAGCGTAGAGATGTTTGGCAAAATCCCCACAGTGGGTAGAGGGTCAAGGAAGGTTGTGGAGCAGGAGCGGTGAGCACCTTCCCCCAGCGGGCGCCCGAGGAGGCCTTGGCGTCGGGGTGCCAGTGTCCGAGAGATGCTCCGAGAAGAAGGATGAGTCAAGACATAGGAGGAGACACCTTCAAGAAAGAGAACTCTGACTATTTCCATTGCAAAAAGACTTATTATTATTATTTTTTGAGGCAAGTGTTAGAGAGGAGTCAACCAGCATGGAAAACAGAAATAAAGCAATTCTCCATCATCTCCCAACTCCAGTCAGACTGTTCAACATCATTTATTTCAAACAGATGAAGACACATGTCAGGGTAGCTGGGAGCAGTCAATTAAAGAGATTAAAGGCAGAAAAGCTACTGCAGCAAAAGTATTTAAGTTTCAGTTTCTTCTGCAGCTGTGTTTTCGCCACTTCTTAGCAATCAGAATTTCCTTACCCTCTGCTCTCTTGGGCTGCTGGGATTGAAGGAAGCTCTTTCTTTTGCTCCTGGAGGAGTTTTTTTTTTTTTAAAGAGATCCTAGGATCATAGATTTCCATGATTTTCAGTATTTATATTTTGCATACCTTCTAAGTGTGTGGATGCTTTACTCGGTTTAAATTACTTTAGCATGACCAGAGAACACATCCTGCTGTCCCCAGGTTAGAGTCGAGCAAACCAACGGTAAAGGGTTTCCTGAAATTAAATACCATAGGCTCCACAGTCTCAGAACAAGTGATTTCGTGTTCCATTGACCTCTTCAGACAAGTCACGTTTCAATATCTATTCTTCTTGAGTCATGACATTATAAACCTAGAGATTGAAAACTGGAAAGAACTGTGGGAATCATGTTCCACCCTTTCTTTTTACTGACCGAAGCTCTTTCTGGCTGACGGGCTTATCCCAAGTCCCGTGGTTGGAGAATTTCTGGGCATCACCTATAAAAGCTCTCAGCTCCCAAGAGTCGAAATTTCTTCTCGCTTCGCCCACAGGCTCGGTCTTACTCCCTATGGGGAAACTTGACTTGGGCAGGGGAACCTTGACAAACACACTGGCTGTCAGGTCTGGGATGACACATAGCTTGGGCCTCTTCCTGCGAGTAGGTCCCTGATTCTGGTGCCTCAGTTTCCATCTTGGTCCTACGTCCACTATCTTAGTCCCCTCTGGACACCAGAACCTGCTTTACCCCCATCTCTGACTGCCCCAATTCTATCTTTGGTTCTAGCCAGTGCCTGGGGTCCTGTCAGCTTCCCACAGGTTAGGTGCTTAGACCGCTTGTCTCCTAGCAACCAAACTTGGCCCACCTGTCAGGGGGGACTCAGGGCTCTCTCAGGACCCTTGGGTCCACATCCTCCAGAAACACTGCTGTTGGATGCCCTGGACTTCTGGTCCCTCTCGTGGCTGTTTGCTTCCCCCACTGGGAGGGGCTGTCCTTGGGGTCCTGCCCCCCACACCTGGTCTTCCCCATCCTGCTGCAGTTCCCTGGGCCATGTTCTGAGACATTACATAGAATTAGTGCATCGCAAAGCTAGGGCCACTAACTTCTGAGCCGGCATTTTTGTTTTTTCATTAAATCATCTTTCTCTTTCATTTCCTGCGTGATCTGGTTACCTGCCATTTACTAGCAGTGTAAATTTGGGCAAACTGTTCCACCTCTCTGGGCATCATTTTCATTGGATGAAAAATCAGGACAATCATATTAATTTCCAAGGGTCGCTAGGAGGATAAAAGAGCTTGTGGTAGGTACCTGGCCCCCCAAAAATGTTTCATCTGAACTGAAGGCTGTTGTTTTTTACCACTCATCTTTTTTTTACTACTACCTACCTGCTTTCTCCCTGTGCTACATGATGTAATAGGGAGCTTACAACAGGGTTAAGTACTACATTTGTGGATTATGCGTTGGAGCGGCCATATTGATTGAGCTCCATCTTGGCTTGTTACCAAAGGAAGTACTCATTCATGCCTTCACTTACTAAGCCACTCATCTAGGTAAGTAGTGGGGAGGCTCTTGAATGTTGGTATCCTGTCTTCAGGTTAGACAAAATGTCCTGTCTTTTCAACATGGACGTTGAAACGCTACATCGTGAAATGGAATCTGTTGGCTCTATTTCCAAAGTCCCAAAGTCCCAAAGCGTTTCTCGGCCTGTGTTTTGTCTTTCACGAAAGAATGGGCAAAATGATACTCTTTTGTGAAAGTGTAAGGTCACCAATAAAAGCAACAAGTCCCATATGGAACCAAATCAAATGAGACCTTTTGATGGGAATATTTAACAAGAAGAAGAAGCCTGTGCAGCACTTCCTCTCCTTGGGAATTTCTTAGGAGCTTCTCAGGCACCTGCTGGTGGCTGGCAACGCTGTGTATGTCATCTTACTTAGTCCCCACAGGAGAGAGAACATTTTAAAGCTCATTTTGCAAAAAGGGGAAGCTAAGTCTCAAGGAGACTCAGAACTTTCCCTGGTGACACAGGAAGTAGGCAGGAGATAGAGGTGGACTTCGAGCCCAGGTGCATTTGCCCTGAAGGCCCACTTTGCGCCCTGCTCCGGCGCTGCCCTGTCAGGTCAGCAGATCCAGGAACACGAGACAGGGTCCGTGACATGAAGGCCAACAGCTGCCGATGATGCGACTACTGGTGACACTGAAGCTCTTCTAGGTCAGTAACGCTCAAGCGGGACACTGAAAATCATTTTAATGACCGCCGTAACCCCATAATCAGATGCCCGGGGTTCCTTTTCCTCCTACGGGGTGGTGGTTTAAAGGGATAAATATCAAAAACTCAGCTGGCCTCCTGACAACTCCCCATTTTCCCTGGGGGCTCCTTCTGCCCCTGACCAGGACCTGAACACTTTTTAAAAGTCCAAGTCCTGGGGCACCTGGGTGGCTCAGTCAGTTAAGCGGCCGACTTCGGCTCAGGTCATGATCTCACAGTCCGTGGGTTCGAGCCCCACATCAGGCTCTGTGCTGACCGCTCAGAGCCTGGAGCCTGTTTCAGATTCTGTGTCTCCCTCTCTCTGACCCTCCCCCGTTCATGCTCTGTCTCTCCCTGTCTCAAAAATAAATAAACGTTAATAAAAAAAATTAAAAAAGAAAAGTCCAAGTCCTGTCCATGTGAGACTGACCCCCCTGTGGTCCTTTCAGACCACAAAGTGCCCATGCCCCTCAGAATCCCTGCAGTCGATCTGAAGTCTTTCTAGTTGGGGTTCTGCAGACACAGCTGGACCTCATGGGAATCCTTGGTCAGTGGTAACAAGTGTGTTTCCAGGACAGAGAAGCCAAGAGAAGGATAACTGTCCTTTGTTATCTTTCTGGTTTTCTGGCTCCAGGATTTTGGAGATGTACAAGTACAAAAAAGATGTGAGTCCTTTTTTTTCCCCCACCAAGATCTACTATAAGCTATTTGTATATTTCCAACAAGGTACTTATTGAATATTTTGGTCAATAATGATTCCTTGTCGTCTTCCCTACCCTTTATATTTACTGACTCTCTGAAAGAGGAACAGGAATTAATAAACAGAGCCTCATTCATTCATTCATTCATTCTCCCATTTATTCCCTCAAGAGACACTGAATGATGCATAGGAATCAGATACCATATTAACACTACATTTCCCATTTCACCCTGGCAACACTGGGTAGTGCGGTCTCTACCTTATAGCGGGGGCAAATCAGTTTCAGAAGCATTAAATAATTTGCCCCAGATCAGAATGATCATGAAAGATAGAGCTGGGATTAAAGGCTTGTTAGCAGACATGTTGACAGACGTTCCTTAGCAGGAGAGCAGAAACGAGGTAAGACCTAGTTCTGGGGCCCCTCTCTGAGTTGGATACATACATATATATCCGCTGTGCCACCATGGGCATGGCACTTAAACTTTCTGAGTCTCAGTCTCATCTGCACAATGAGATGGTAACAGCACCTGCCTCAGAGAGGCTCTGAGAGGACTGAGGGATGTACATGCAGCCCCAAGTACCGTGTCTATACAGGCAATGCTCACAAGTGGGTTTTTGTCATTATTTCAGATACCGAATCCAGAGGCTGGAAGAAAAGACGCAATCAGGGAAGCATTTGATTGTCTTTATTGCAGTCCCACCTAAGTAAATCTTACAAGTCAAATCAATCCTATTACCATCAAATCAATCCTGTCCAAAGGCCATGACTCCAACCCATGACCTATACCCGGAGGCTGAGCGAAAAGATACAACAACATCTCATTGCTGAGTTGGGGCCCGGGTGATCAACTGCAAAGTGGTTAAGTGTTAAATCCACGTGTGTTTTAATGATGGTTCAGAACCACAGGGCCGTGATGGTATTCACGGCCGCGCCCTATGCTGTTCAGTCCTGTATACGAATGGAAGGGCTCACTCCGAAAGAAAGACACCTGCCATGACGTGGCAGAGGGCTATTTCCACTGCACATGTTCTCCCGTAGCAGAGGCCCCCAGGACACAGCCAAGTGGACCCAGCGACATTGTTGCTGCAAAATGACTCCATTTTGAGTAAACCGTACCGTTCTTGCGCCAAGATCGTGCCCCTGAACCCACCTCCTTGTCCAGAAACCCTGGAATAACCATCATCTGCAACGAAAGGATTTGGGAACACACGAGCAAGAAGAGCGTGTGTTCTGGCGACACATTCTGTGGATTCCTCGTGAACCGATGAGACCTGCTGAGTCCTTCTTGGAGCCAAGGGCCATACACATCACACATCATAAAGCTCCTCCCTCGTAACTTGTTGCTGTATCACGAATAGAACCTTGGACGCATGGAGGCGAAGATGTGCTGGCATCTCTCAGCTCTGCTTACCAGAGAAAGGGTGGCGGGAGTTTTGAAGCTTCAGCAAACAAACCATGGAGCCAGCTAGCCACGCCTTCCGGATGACAGTTGCCATCGTAATGGTAATTGAAGCTTTTTCAGGGAGCAATTCCCAGTGCCGGCAGTGGCTTTACTGCTGTTAGGTTTTCCCGTCCTTCCTCTTGCCCCTCTCTTGGCTGGCTCAGCCAGCCTGTCAGGACCAATTCACAGCTATACACATAGGATCCGACCGTCGCACCACAGTGACAGCTTGCCTTCAAAAGAGGATGAGGGGGTTTCTCCTGCGGTCCGGAGAGTGCTAGGAAAACCAGAACATCACTGGTATTTCAGGCAAACGGCTCTTCATTCTCCCCGAGCAGAAACCCTTTAAAAGGAACGTCTAAATCACCCAGCGTATTAAGGCATCACATTCTTGCACAAATTGTAACAGACATTTTTTTCGTTGTGAAGAGACAGAGATGTTGCACGGATGTCAAATCACATAAAGCCGCAGCCCAACACGGTATCAGAGCCGTAATCTGTGCTTGTCGCTTTGTGAGGCAGGAAGGCAAGTAGGCATTAATATAGCCCTTGAGTGAAGCGGATCCAAACACAGTTTATTCTTCGCCAGGATGAGCAGGTGAACGCCTTGCAAGAGTTCCTGCCATTCTTTCTGCCCTAGGTGTCTACTCCCCACCCCTCCTCATCTACGAGGCAGCCAGCAACACAGGCAGCAATCAAGAGCTGTATATATTAAGGGCTTTGGTCAAAGCCATACTGCTGAGAAATCAGTTGTGCTTGGACTGAGCAGTTCAGGCCAATGAAATGTGCAGCTTGTTATGTATTGATCGCAAACATGAAAATCACAACAACGGGGTTAGGAAGATAAATGGATGCGGAGGCATTTCTGTAGTTAGCATGGAAGTGAAAGTTTGTTTACTTGATCTTTCCTCAGACAGGAAGCTCCTGGGGAATGATTTTACACAAGACACAAGACAATGGGATTTGCTGTTCATCATCGTTGCTACATAGGACTTCAGGTTAATTTATCTGGTCCCTAATCATGGAACAAAGGGATTGTACTCTAAATATGTACCTGTCTGTCTGTCTATCTCCCTCTCTCTCTCTCTCTCTCTTATCTATGTATCAGCTATATCTATTTCTACACATACATCATTTAACCTTCCTACAGTTAATAAATACCAATGGCAACAGTGCTAATATAAATTAATAAATAATATAAGGATTATAATACATACAATATAAACTACAAACAATACAAAGATACTATAAAATAGAGTTTAAGGTAATCAAGTATACACACACACACTTTCATGTATACCCTCTTTCAGATACTACTCCAAGGACTATTCTCCGCTCTTCTTTTTCTCCAAGCCTACAGCAGGCAATCCAGGGCACAAAGGGGCCCGAGAAGAGTGAGTAGTAAAGGGTGGTGTTGACACCCAAATGGAAGCATCCAGCCAGGTGTGCTCTGGGAAGTCTATAACTTCTGACATGTGATCCTTGCCAGGTCTCTGCAGTGAACACCGGACAGCTTTTCACGGGGGGAAAAAGCCAGAGTTCCTAACAACATAAAGGTGCTCACCATAGGTTTTTTGGATGAGCAACGGAGAGCTGCAGAAGAGAGAGAAGAAGGCTGGTGGGGGAAAGGCAAAGTGAAAACCCTGATAGAGTCTGCTTCTGAGCCCTCAGAAGATAGGTGATGTTAACTGTCTCAAAAAGCAACTCACTCTCCATGGTTTTGTTATAATGGACACTCAATACGGACTTGCCAGATTCAGACATGGTGGTGAGACAAATGGACCTCAACCTTTTAATTACTTAATTGCTGGCCATAAAGTGGCGGCTCACTGCCCAAAGGCTGATGCTTGTCTGCAGTAGGATGACATTTTTCCAAAGGTAAGTCTATTTAGTTTTTATTTGTCCCTCACTGGCAGTTGTGCACAGTTTGGACAAATCACCTCCAAGCCTAGCTATAAAATGAGAAAATATAAAGTTAAAAAAGTTAGCACAACTATTAAAAGCCCAAGTAACAGGTAAGAGATAATTTTGGATCTTAATGGCAAAGTTAATGGAAACTGTAGTTCAAAAAAGATGTACACAGAAATCTTGAGAGGCTCCAAGCTGATATGAAATGTTACTTTATTTGATTTCTTTTTTTATGTTTATTCACTTATTTTGAAAGAGACAGCTCGAGTGAGTTGGGGGGAAGGGCAGAGAGAGAGAGAGAGAGGGGGAGAGAGGATCCCAAGCAGGCTCTGCACTGTCAGCACAGAGCCAGACATGGGGCTCGATCCCACAAACCGTGAGATCATGACCTGAGCCGAAGCCAAGAGTGAGTCCGATGCTTAACCCAACCGAGCCACCCAGGTGCCCCTGAAATGTCATTTTAAAACACGAATAAAATTTAACTACTGAAAAAGTTGAATACAAAGAAAAAAAAATCCTATTATAAAAATGATGTTCGATATATTCTGTAGGGGCACCATATGGCCCGAGGTGCCCCAAAGAGCAAATCAGCACCTTGATATCCCAGAAGCCTCTTGCTGCCAACATGGTGTTTTAGCATGGAAGCCAAGCCGTGGCCTGCCCTTGCCCTTTCTGATTCTGATTTGTGATGCTCCCAACCTTGAGCTGAGCAGGCGGGGGGTCTGTTTTCCTGACCGTGACTCCGCAGCCTGACCCTGATCGGTGGGGCTGGCCTCGCTTCCCCTCGGCTGCATTTCCCCACCATTCATCTGGCTCCAGCTTGTTAACCTGACTCCCCGGCCCCGTCTGCTTCCTTTGCTTGAAGCTTCAATTTGATGATCATTATCCTGAATGCTACCTGACTCTGCTTAACCCCACCGAAGGAAAAAGGCAGGCAGTGCCCCGTGTCTTGCCTCATGACATATGAAGGTTCATATTTTTTACGGTGAAAATTAAAAGCAGCAACTTTGGAGTAAATGCCTCTAATCATTTTGGATGTGAGCTGCAGAAACAGATATTCGGGAGCTGGGGCTTATGGCTGGGTCGATCAAGGTATGGGTGGACGGTGCATGGTCCCTCAGGGCGTGGCTATCCTACTTTCTAAGAAGCACAGCTTTGCCGGTACTGTGTTATTCTGGTGGGTCCACACTGGCAAATGAGAAATCATCTTATCCTTAGAGGAAGCCTCAAGCCTGAGATCCTTGAAGCAAGGTTTCTAACACTTATAGGCACAATGGTTCATGGTCGAGGGGTTTGCTTTGGTGAAGGGGGTTCTGGAAGACACCTCCAGGGCGTGTTCACAGGGCAGACCCAACCTCCACTCCCCATACAGAAGGGTGTGCCAGAGCGCACGGATTCTTTTTTTTTCTAATTTTTTTTAAGGTTTTTTATTTATTTTTGGGACAGAGAGAGACAGAGCATGAACGGGGGAGGGGCAGAGAGAGAGGGAGACACAGAATCGGAAACAGGCTCCAGGCTCCGAGCCATCAGCCCAGAGCCTGACGCGGGGCTCGAACTCACGGACCGCGAGATCGTGACCTGGCTGAAGTCGGACGCTTAACCGACTGCGCCACCCAGGCGCCCCTCACGGATTCTTAAAGTATGGTCTGGAGACCCCCGGGATCCCTGAAACCCTTCCAGGAAGGCTTTGAGGTAACAGCTATTTCCAAAATAATATTAAGACACTTCCCACTTCCCTCGGGAGTTATCCAATAGAGTTTTCTAGAGCCTATGTGATGATATTGCAACAGATTGAATACAGAGGATGTAACACTCTGTTAGCCAGACATCTAGGAGACTTGCAAGAAAATGGAAAACAACATCGTTTCCATTAGTCTTTTGTTTTGAATGCTGATGTCATTTTTCATCAGGGAGACTATTCTCGTCAACACGTAATGTTAATTTTTTTATTGTTCATTATGATTAATAAATGTATAAGTAACATTTTTCCCACGTTTACTTTCTAAAATGGTAAAGATTGATATATGTAACCACCACAAAGGCCTTTGGGGATCCTCAATAATCTTGGAGAGCGTCAAGGGGCCCCGACAACAGAGACGAACGCTTGCTCTGTTGGGAAATACATGGGCTTTCGAGCCAAGCAGACCCAGCTGTAAATCGAAACTCGTCCCTAAGGGTCTAGAACTTGGTGGCCGGTTTCCTACTTTCTTTGTGCGTCCTCTTCTCCCTGAATGAAGGAGACCCTGCAGATTAGCTGGCGAGCAGCGTGGTAGCAGTGGTGGCTAGCAGGCCCTCCGGGAGGGGGAGCCGTGGATGAGGTTGCAGCCACAGCTGTGCCCACAGCCACCCCTCAGGTCCCTGAGCCACTGGCCGGAGAGGTGACTGAAGGCATTTGCGACTTGGCCCTCCGCCTCGAGCAAGGAGGAAGCTGCTTGTGGTGCACCCCAAGGACCTGATCCACGCACGTGGCTCCTTCCCCTGTCTTCTCGGTCTTGTCCTCTCCTGAAGATGCGCGATAATTAAAATACGCCTCCTGCTCACTCCATGCTCTGGGATACCAGATGGTAGGACATGGGCCATTTCACTCACAAAGGGATCCGCCCTCAGGATGGCCACAAATAAATGCCAGCTCGGCTGGTGCGTCCTCTTATCTGCAGGTGGAACAAAGCATCTGACTGACACCTGCGATAGGTGGGGAGTCAGTGTGTGCGTGACGTCCCCCGCGTCTCTCCGCTTGGCTGCTGGCCCTCGGTCGCTCATCAGATCCCGTGCTTTCCCGGGGCAGGTACCAGGCGCTGACCTAATCAAGTGCCTGCCTGCATGGAAAGGCACAGCAGCCGTGAACCTGCGGGTCGGGAGCTCGGTGTGTGAGACTGGGTTGCCGCATCATCCCTGGTTTCCCCCACTGTCTGTCTTTAAGACCGTGTCCTCAAGGTCTTTCTGAGGGCATTCCCATGTGGTACTCAGGCTGCCACCAGTCATCCTGGAGACAGGGTCTCCCAAGACCCTCACAAAACAGCTCAGCGCATAGGCAGGCAAGCTGGGGAATGCAATGTTGGATAGGCAACGCAAGGCCCCATTACTCCAGGTTTGGAAGGCAATGCGCAAACATGTCCGAGTTCTATGTCCTTCAGGAAACCATTGCTCACCCGCCCAACCTGCAGAACTCTGGATCTTTTGCTTCATTGGTGGAAAACAGAAACCTCTCAGGATTTGGACAGACCGTGGATTTGGAGGCATGGGGGGAATCTGACGTGGCTGTGGATTTTCATCCGTCTTCCTGCCGCCCTCTGCTTCATCCCAACTCTGATCCCCAGGACCATCCAGCAGGGCTGCTTCCTCTGGCCTTGTCCCATGACCTCAGAGAGAAAATGACCCCATAGGGACTGTGTGTGCTTTGTGGTCCCTGAGTCGTTAAGGTGACATCTCTCCAAGTGTGCTTTAACGATCACCAGCCCTCTTAGGATCCATCTCAGACAGGCTGTATCAGAACGATCATGGTGGGGAGACAGAAAAGGGAGCTGGATTTACAAGGCCCCAAGGTGGTTCTTAGATTACCCAACTTTAAGAATCATTGTGCAATTATATTATGTATTGTCATATTGTGACCTTGAGTTAGAGGAAGTGTTAAGAGCACACTTGCCTGAGCCTATAGAAGGGGTCTTATTTGAGCGTTTTCACAGAAGATTCCAGGGGAGTGTGTAGCTGATAACTGGGATTAGGAAGAAATTAATGGTTCGGGGCTGCACTGAGTTACAACTCAGTTATGACTAGGACATCAGAAACTGGAATTGGGGAAGCATGGGGAATCTAGGTCTGAACTAGATTTTTTTTTTCTTTTTCACCATTTCTTAGAGAGACATGATACCAGGCAGGTCCGTCTTTGGGATGGGAAGCAAGATGGCGGCAGGTGAATCTAAGGAGGAGGAAGCAAATTTGAGGCAGCCCATCAATGGCTAGAGAATTTAAGGTCAAGGAAAGTTCTTGGCTACTCCCATTAGTTTCCTCAGGCTCTGAAACCTGTAATTTGGAAAGCTGACCTATGTGTTGGCTGTATTCTCTAAATTTATTTCCTCTTGATTTTCTTTCAGTGTTTATAGGTGTTTGAGACTTCCAGCCTGTCTGAACTGTGCCAAGGACAAAGCTACAGATGAAGTCTTACCCGTCCCTGAGTGTGAGCTTTTATGAGAGACTAGCATATGCATGGCACGTTGAGGACAGTGGGAAAACCCAACAGGATGGGAAAAAACCAGAGACCCAAACCTCTTCGGTGCCCCCTCCCAGAGCCCTGGGCGTGCTGGGCTGCTTCTGTCTTGGCAGTTTTGTGCTCTGTATTCTTACAACCTCTCTAGGTTTCTCCCTCTCTCTTCTGTTCTCATCTTCCCTCTGCCTCCCCAGCCCTCTGCCCAGGAGGAAGTCACCATCCTTCTGTCTGACCCACGGCGGTCAACTAGCCAAGCTCTCTCCTCCCTGGTGGATTGGCCGGCAAGGGCACTCGTGTTAGACAGCCGTGCGAACAGTTTCCTTCTCTAAGACAACTGGGATTACATATTTGGATTCCTGTCTGGGCCCTTATTCTAAGATCTCAGGGTCGAGTTTGATGTGTCTCTGCCAGAGGGTCCTATCAGGAAATCTGCTATGGGAAATCTGAGTTCCCTGCTATGAAGTCAGGGGCAGAAGGCTGACTCCAATCTCACTCTGAATAAATCTGTTTCCTTGAGGAAACCCAAGATGACGACCCAGTAACTTACCAATTCTAGGAAGCCTTTGTTGGCGGTGGACAAAGGAAGGGGAAATGTAGTGCTTTGGTGGACTAAAATACTGCCATGAGGCATAATACAATTTTGAATTTATTATGAAATTCAACAGGTGCGTGAACTTTCATAGAAAACTGTTACTGTTTCTATAAGGCCTCAAATACACCAAAACACTAGTTTTTTCAGATCATAATATATGAGGGCAAGAAGACACTTAAAGACCCTCTTGTGAAAGGGTCACCCTGACGCCCTTGCAATGAATTTACCAACACATTTTACTTGGCTTTCAAATTTCAGATATGAATGTCTTCGGATTGCCAGCAAGCCCTATTTCCTTACCACCTTGTCTTGTCACTCATTTCTAATTCTTTGTCTCCTCATGATGGTTGTGAATCTGACGCTGGATTTTTTTTCCCAGCATCTTCATTTGAAAGATGAAGCCCAGAGAGGTGAAGTGATTTGCCTACGGCCATAGAGGCTACTCGTGTCCAAGCAAAGACTACAGCCTGCCCCCCACCCCTTCCCCTGCGTGTTCTTTCATTGCAATGCTGACACTCCTTAACTTGTTTAACCCAAACAACAAAAACCAAATGTCTTCTGGAGTATTTTTCCACAGCACGCCATTTTGGACTGATAGGGAAATTTGCAAAGACCTAGAATGGTATCTGCAGAAAGACAGTGCTGGACCAAACCTAAGCAATATCTAAAAAAGGATGTTCAGCGACTGGTCAGATTTCATTTGCTCCCTAATCTGGTGAGGTAGGGACAGGGAGAGGGCTGTGGTGGCCCGTGGAAGTCATTGTCACCTTCCTTTCTGCAGCTGCTCTGGTGTGGGGTGGCTGGCCCAGTCTGTGGGCAGGAGGAGGTCAGCATCACTCCTGGGAAAACCTTTAGGCTTGAGGCAGCCCATTTTGAAGTGAGAGTGAAAGGTTTTCAGGAGGGAAGCAAAGTTCTATTCCTTCCATCCTTTCAAAAGGCACAAACAACTGGCGGGATATGAGGAGTTTTTTTTTTTTTTCTATCTGTCTCTATCTATCTATCTATCTATCTATTATCTCTATCTATCATCTATCATCTATCTATCTCTCTATCATCTATCTATCATCTATATCTATTTTTCTACCTATCTATCATGTCTATCTATCTATCATGTCTATCTATCTATCTATCTATCTATCTATCTATCATGTCTGTCTATCTATCTATCTATCTATTATCTCTATCTATCATCTATCTATCTATCTATCAATCATCTATATCTATCTATTTATCTATTTATCTATCATATCTATCTATCTATCTATCTATATCTATCTATCTATCTATCTATGTCTGTCTATCTCTGTCTATCTATCTATCTATCTATCATCTATGTACCTATCTTCTTGCTCTCTACATTCTCCGTCTGTTATGTTACTTGAAAAAGACTACATAGGTTTTCACTGAAATTTGAGGATAGTTTGGGTTGGCTTGATTTCAAATAATGCTGCAGCACATACATGGGGGATCCCCAAGGAGAAAATCACCCCCTAAATGGTTAGACGGGAGCCCCTCAGGGTGGTTCTCGCTCTTAGGGGAGTTCACACTCTGGGGAGTTCATGCCATTGGTGTCTACGTCGCAACATCTAGAACTGGGGCCAAGGTGGTAGGGTTTTGCAAGGTGCACAGTGAGTCCTGGAGACCACTGATGAGTCAGGGGCTTATCTGAAAACTAGCTGACTATCATCATGGAACTTAAGATGCACACCTCGGCTTGAGAGAGGTGTGCGTGTGTGTGTGTGTGCACGTGTGTGTGTGTGTGTGTGTGTGTGTGTGTGTGTCTATGTGTGTTCATATTTAAATGTGCATGGGTCTGTGTGTGTGCATGCATCCACGTGTGCTTGTGTATCTATATATGCATCCATGTATGCGTGCACACATGTGTTTGTATGAGCATAGGTTTGGATCTCTGTGTGCATGTGTGTCTATATATATGTGCATGTGTCTATGTGTACACACGTCTCTGTTTATATGCATGTGTGTCCGTGCGTGTGCATGCACATGTGTGGTAGGGTAGAACAGCAGGAAGGAGTCCCTAGAGATGAAAACGAAAGTTGTGTTTCATTAATGGCACAGCTCTGATAATGGCAAAGTCAAAGCCCACTAACTACAGTATTGATCACGCTGTCCCTGCCCATCCCATCGGCCACCTCTTACTTTCAGCTCACAGGTTCCCAAACCCAAGCTCACCCCTCGACAGACAGATATGCTCATTTTAGTGCCAGTGTGACGCTCAGAGATGGGAGCCGGCAGCCTTTTGAACACAACTACGTGAAGGGCTCTGGCTTCCTTTGAACTGTTTCCTACAAACTTTTGCATGGAAATTACACAGGCGAGGCAAGAATCACTGTGGCCAGAGAAAGTTTAAATAGGACCAGCATTATTTATACACCTGCAGTGTCTGGCAAAGAATTTAAGTGGATGTCCACACAATTCGCCTCTTAAAAATGTTTCAATTGGAACAAAGAGAATGATTGAGGCACAAAGTTAATTTTTGTTCTGAGTTAGCTAGAATCTGTCTTTGCTTCTCACTTTGTATGTGCAGACACAGGATGAGGTGAACCAATCGTGGAGAAATGATGGGGAAATACCAGTTCCTGAACAAAAAGGCAGATTTTGAAAATTAACCTACCTTTCCTTGATCTGATACCGTTCTATGGCTGGTAAGATGCAAACCACTCCCTACTGTAAATAAAGGTACCCATAGTAATTGTCAGAGGGTGGAAAATATATTCAAAGAGAGTTCTGAGTAGTTTTATGTTTTACTGACAAATGCCACAAACACAACTCAGCCCACTGTAACAGCCGGAAGATGCAAAGTAAATCCACACACGTTTTTTAAAGCGTAATTTTAGTTCTGGAAGAACAGTTAAATGTCAATGATTTATTCAAAAAAGCCATGGCTGGAATGGGGCTGTGAACACACATATGTGCTTTCAGGATATATTCTTCATTAAAGAAACTAACAAAACTGTTGCCGTCCTGCTTTCGTTTGCCATCTTAAAGTCAATATCCAAGAGTGAGGAAAGAAGGGGCATCTTCTAGCCTCACGCATGACTGTAAACCAGGTGAAACCCTTCTCTAGGCCCATCTTCTGTGCTGTTCTTGTTCTCTCCCCCCCTCCACCCCCCACCCGGGGCTCTGGTGACATGACTCTCTTTCCTTCAGCCTGCGGATGCTCTCAGACTGATCCCCAATTGCCGTGAATTTTCCACAACATTGACTTCATCCCTTGCAATAGACCTTCCCCTTTATCCCAACAACATTTTTACAAGGTATATGCCTAGTCAAAGTGATAAACCAGTGCAAACAAGGTATAGATTTGCTGCTGTGGATTTTCTCCAGCCAAACAGCATGTGCATTTCAAAAGAGGCCATGAATTTTGTAAGAATTGAGTAATATCAAAAATCGTCAGCACTATATCAGGGTCAGTGGGAAAATAATTTGTGAAGGGCAGTTTTCTCCACTGTCCTTAAATCACACTCTTACGGTGCTGCATGCTTTCTTTCTAGACCTCAGGTAGGCAGGATGGACCCGACTGCAGTGTTGAAAAACCCTCCTGCATGGGTCTGTGCAGGACCCATGTGCAGGAGGTCCTTCTTCTTCAGCAAGAAGTGACCACCTTTGAGCACTGAGGCCAGGTCACTCTCCCCTCAAAAACCTCTCCTGGTTCCCCATTATCAACCAAATGAATTCCAAACTCCTGTTCTGTCATACTAGATGTCCTCGTTCTAGAAGACTGAGCCTGTCCTGCTTTCCTGGCCCCTTGTTGGCATCCCAGCACAAATCCTGTGCCCTCATGGCATCTCACCATTGATTTCTCAAACACCTGAACTTTTCTACTTTGTGGTCATGCTCTTCCTCAGCCTGGACCATCTCTCCCTCCATTCTGTTTGCAATCTACCATATTCCTTTATGCAGATTTAGCTCACCTGCTCTCTTCTCCACGGAAATAGATCAGGAGCGCTTATGTGCCCAACATGAGCTCCCATAACATCTATCAGTCTTCCTTGGTCATACTCCATGGAAGGAGATGCTTGTTGTAATTGAGAATCTTTTTCAGTGATTCCTAACTGCCCTTCCCTCACCCTCAGATCACTTCATAAAGCTCCTTGGGTGATGTGTTACCTCTCCAAGGTGGAGAGGCTGCACATTTCTGCTTTGATTTCCCGGGAGGGCTCATCAACCTAGCGCTTGTCATCTAAGACATCATAACTATACCACTTCATAGGAAAGTAAAATATTACTCATAAATTGACCAATTAAACAATTAGCTCCCCTTACGCATGCCTCCCTGATTAATAGCAGCGTCTACTTTGGTGGGATCTCTTAGTCAGTCTTGATTTTTGAATGGCAAAGTGATTATAAAATGAAGGTGAGAGGGAATTTCATGAAGGTGATGAAGCGGATGCTGGGGAATTCTGAGTCACAGGCAAGATAAATGTGTGTCAGCAATTGAAGACTAGGCCACTGAGGCACAGAAAGTCAAAAATGATCATTAATGACATGATAGGTGCTTCGGGAGAGAACAACTTGAAGAGAACTGATTAAGAGATGCTTAAGGGAGAGCTGGTGAAATGAGTGTTTTTTGTGACTCTACAATCCTTCTATGAAAAAGTCAAAGAGGAAGTGAAGTGTATTATATCCTGCTGTTATGTGATTTGTTTGGGAAGATTATGCCCCCACCTTCCAACAACCATGTGTAACTTTGTTCTACAAAGTAGTGCATAGTGTAAGTGTAAACTCCGTCTTATTGAATACAATGAAACAAATTTATTTTCATCGTGTTTAGTTTTATTTTGGATGATGAAGACCTAGCCGATATTTTAGATCTTCCTCTTTTTCATGAAGTTTGGCCCTCATTTATGAGACCCGTTTGACTCTGCCCTTTTCTGGTCTCAAATGTCTTCAGAGAGTGAGTACCTCCTATAGCTACTTATGCAGATGTCCAAATACCTTACTGAGCAGTAACATCTTGCTGGCAAGAACCCTGTCTTCATTCTTATATTTATAGTACACAGTCAGTACTCAAGGGAGACCGAAAGAAGGGGACACTAGTTTAAATGAATAGTGAATGTACAACTTGGGTTGGTTTTCCTTTGCTTGAAAGGGTGTTAAGAACGGGATTCTCTTGGGCTTCAGCAAAGCAGCTTAGTCTCATAACCTTGACTACAAAACCAAGAAAAGGCTTACCCAGGTAAGCTCATGGCTACAATCTCAAGATGTGAGAAAGGAGAGAAAATTCTAGTTCTTATTTTTTTGCCAGGAAAAAGGAGAGAGCAACATGTTATGGCTGGTGTTTTAGGACGGTTCAATCTCTTTAAAGAATGCTTGTTTATCATTATCAACCCAACATCGATGTTTCAGATTTTCACTTGCAACAAGTAGCCGGCTTGCTGACTTCCGACCGTGACTCCATTGCCAAGTGCCGTGTCCTCTGTCACTGGGGTGATTACTGCGCATGGCAGAGCACGCCAAACTACTCCATGTGTCATAAACCCAGATGTTTTCTTAATATTTTACTAGGGAAAAATTCAAACAAAACCGAAGTGGAAAGACTAGCGTAAGCATCCACACATTCATCACGTAGCTTCAACTATTCTGAATATTTTGCCGTGTTTGCTTCCTCTGTTACCCTTTCTTCCTTAATAAGGATATTCCATTCATTTATCATTCCATCCTTACTTCCTTTTTCTTTCTTTTTTTTTTTTTGTATTTATTTACTTATTTATTTAGAGAGGGCTCACAAGCAGGGGAGGGGCAGAGAGAGGGAGAGAGGGAATCCCAGATAGGCCCCGCACTGTCAGTGCAGAGCCCAATGTGGGGCTTGAATCCACGAATCGTGAGATCACAACCTGAGCCAAAAGGAAGAGTCGGACACCTCACTGACTGAGCCACCCAGGTGCCCCTCCATCCTTCCGTCTGAAAAACCAAGATCAGTCATGCTTTAGAAATCCCATGCTTTAGAATCTTCTGCTTGATTCCTTGTCATATTATTTAGCTTGATTATAGTTTTGCTCTTTTCTGGAGAGGAAGTGGTGATGTGTCCTTCGTATTACATCATTTTAGGAGACACACAATGTCGTGTCCTGCTTTCCATGATGCGGAGACAGCCTGATATCTACATTATGAAGTTTTCCATCAATCTTTCATCAAATGGCTTCATCCATAATGATCCTTATGGAACCTATTTCCTTTTGGGTTTCAAAATGATGATATTTCTAATTCTATCATTCTTTTCAGGTTTATTAACTGAGATTCTTTTTGAACAAAACTTCTCTTCATCATATGGGGCCACTTGATTACCCTGAAATGCAGTTCTTATAAGAAAGGCAAGATAAACACTCAGTTCCTTATTTTTTTTATTAAAAACATTTTTTTAATGTTTATTTATTTTTGAGAGAGAGAGAGAAAGAGCATGAGTGGGGTAGCGACAGTGAGAGAGGGAGACACAGAATCCAAAGCAGACTCCAGCTCTGAGCTGTCAGCACAGACCCCAATGTGGGGTTTGAACTCATGGACGGTGACATCATGACCTGAGCCGAAGTCGGAAGCTTTAGCCAACTGAGCCACCCAGGCTCCCGCCACCCCCTTATTTTTAATTGCCAACATTTAGAGCAAGAAGTTTTCCTAGTTATTCCCAAAATATTTTTCTCTCTTTTGGGATTCTTCTGTTTTATCTGTGAATATCAATTCAAACATTTAAAAATATATATTAATGCAATTCAGTCAATTGCATTCATTATTATTTAAATTAAAATTATTTTATCTTTTGTCAGTGGAAGTCCCTCCAGATTGGCCTTGGTTCCCATTTAATATGACCTGAGATTCCTAGGTAGCTTCTTTGACTTCTGGGACAACAGAATACTCCAGGCTCATCTTATATATTTCCTCCCTCGACTGGGGATTGGCTACCCCTCCAGGGAATTCCCTTCAGTAGGAAATGATGTTTAGACACCACAGTCAGGGCTTCACTTGGGTTGTCATTTCTCTTATTCCTTTATAGAGGACATACATACAAAACATATACTTTTGAAAAAAATCATGAGCTCATCTTGATGTGTCAAGTAACATGACTTTTACGTATCTTCTTTCATTGTCTAGAAACAATGAAACTCTTTCCTTTTACACTTGATAGTCTTGCTTCCTAATAGCATTAATGTAATTCTCTTTTCATCATTCTGCACCATCTATAGGTTAGTTTCAGAAAGACTGGTACTAATACGACAACTACAAATTTGACTACTGATGTTTCAGATTTCTTTGTAACTCTATTTTTCTTGAGACCATGTTCCAGTAAGTGTAGTCAAAAATACTGTTTTAAAGACATTTGAAATAAATCTTTTCCTTGTAGTTATGTTATTAACTTGGCCTCCAGATAGATTCATTCATATACTTATTTTTATTTTTTTAGGCACTTTTGTGTTATTTTATGCGATGTTATTTTCAAAGTCAAATCTGTATAACAAGGTACATGTATAAGCCATACACTTAAAATTTTATAGTTTCTAACAATATATCCGGGAAATTGCTCCAATTAGAACATAGCTTTATTTTTCCTCTTCTATTTTTAAAGCTGATTATGCTCCATGGTGTAGCTATATCCTAATATATTCAACCAGTCCTTTACTGATGGACATTTGGGCTGATTCTAATTTTTGTTACTACTATAAGTAAATACTATAATGAATAAATTTCCTAAAGTTGTATCATAGTTTGGAGGTGTCTCTTCAGGGTAGATTCTAGGAAAGATTCTGGGTCAAGGATGAGTGCAAGGACAAATTTGTTGGATGTTGTTAAGTCCCAACCCTAGAGAGTTGTATCCTAGTTCACTCACCGTCAATGCCTGAGGGCTCCTGTTTCTCTACAGTCTCCCCAACAGAGAAGGCCATCAAACATTTGGGTTTTTGTCAGTGTTACAGGCAAGAAATGCTACCTCAGCGTGGTTTCTCTGGCTGTAAGGGAGGCAAACCATTTTTTCAGGTACCTATGCCAACAAAGAATGTGGTCGGTCACCTTTTGAGTGTTTTAGACTAAAGCACCTAATCAAACTTACCATGTAACCTGCCAATGTGAAAACTCCAATCTATTTTTAGCTCTGAGAACTTGGTAGCAGGAAAAGAAAAAGATGAGAATGAATTCCAAGGTCCTTTTTTTTCTATAATTATATTGGGGGGGGGCGGTCTGAGATAATTAAATCTCTCAGTGTACCTGGCGATGCTCAAGGAAGAGACTCAGTGCAGTGGTCACCACCATGTCCTGGGGAAGCAACCAGTGGCTCCAGGTGGCTTAGGGCCAGAAGCTGGAGGGAGAAAACCACACAGCATTTTGCAAATCAACACATGAGAAGGTGATTCAAACCCTAAGCCCAGGTACAGAGCTCTGAGGATTCTAGTCCCCACCCCCACAGTCTAAACTTATTCACATATGGGTTCTAATGGAAGGAGAAGGTTCCAAAGACTCCATTTTACAGGTATTTGCAACATCAGGATCTCTGCGTTAGGAGAAAAAAATTCATTTGGTGTGAACTAGCATGTATGGTGATGAGACAAAAATGCGGTGACTCCTTTGTGAAGAGTCTTTGTTGGGATCCTCTACCAGGAAGGCAAATGAGTCAGGGCAAAGACTAATTTCTTTTCTGATATTAAAATTATATTTACTATCAAGGTTTTCGACTACTAATCACAAACTTCAGATTGAAATTGACAAATCAGATCATTAACCTAAATGTATTCAGTCGAGATTCCAAAACAAACAAAAAAAAAAAACCCAAAAAAACAAAAAAAACCATCAGTGGAACCCTAAGGCCAAGAAGTTAACCAGAGGAAGAAAGAGATTTTCTTTTTTTGTTTTTAAATATACCTCAACCAGAAGCCTCCACATGCTCACAAATGAGGTGTTAAATTTATCTTTTGACCTGCAGGCAACCTTACTGGAAATTGAGATAACCACAGGGCACTGTCCATTTGTCAAAATTTGGTTCTTTCCCTTAGCGTTTTTTCCCTGGGATCAAGGGTCACTTCAGAGGCCTTGTACAACGTGCACGTAACAATTAGAACACAGAAACCAGCCCCTGGCGGGGACTTTGACTGTGAGCCTTGTCAGACAGAGGAAAAGGGAAATATTAGATGTATGGGTTCTAGCAGGCAACTAGAAACCCGAGGACATGTTTCCAAGTAACTGGAAATAGCAAGAACCAAGCAGAGATGAGAGTGAGTTGCCAGGGACTTAAAAATAGGCTTACAACCTCCCTTGGTTTCAACAGATATTTAATAAGCACTGGGACTAGAAGAGACTGGCAAAATAAAGGCATTCAGTAAATAATTGCTAAATGAGTAAACGGTTGTGAAACCCTGGAGTAGAATCTACAGGAGATGAAATCGAGCACGGACTTTGTTTTTCTCACATGTATGGCATACTCGTGTTCCTTATTTCCTACTTGCCATTTGGTTTATTTCATTTTCCCTTGAAGTTTCGTACTAAAACACCCTTCTTTCAGTACATTTTCTGATGGAGTCCATGAGACAAACAGTATCCATTAGTCACCATGTAGTCTTTATCTTACATTTCTCTTTATTTTAAAAAGTCAATGTTATAATATATATATATATATATATACATATAAATAATATACATATACATTCTGAGTAGCTTATAGGTCACTTGGAATGACACGCCATTGCAAGAAATCATTTTCCATCGGTATGAAGATGGTAAGGTTAGTTTGTTGGGGCTGCCATAACTAAGTACCGTGAACTGCGTAGTTGAAACAACAGAAATTATTGCTTCACAGTTTTGGAGTTTACAAATTGGAAATCCAGGTGTTGTCGGGGCCATGTTTTCTCTGAAGGTACCAGGGGAAGGGTCTGTTCTAGCCCTCTCTCCTAGCTTCTGGTAGTTCCTAGGCTTATGGCAGGGTAATTTCAACCTCCATATGGTGTTCTCCTTGTGTGCGTCTGGTCGGAGTTTTCCCTTTTTTGCACTACTAGGTATTTATCCAAAGGATACAAAAATGCTGATTCGAAGGGGCACAGGCACCCCAATGTTTATAGCAGCAGTATCGACAATATCCAAATTAAGGAAAGAGCCCAATGTCCATCGACTGATGAATGGATACAGAAGATGTGGTGTATATATACAATGGAGTATTACTCGGCAATCAAAAAGAAGGAAATCTTGCCATTTGCAACAATGTGACCGGAACTAGAATGTATTATGCTGAGTGAAGTCAATCAGAGAAACACAAATATCATATGTGTTTCACTCATATGTGAAATTTAAGAAACAAAACAGATGAACATAGGGGAAGGGAAGGAAAAATAAAATAAGATAAAAACAGAGAGGGAGGCAAACTGTAAAAGACTCTTAAATACAGACAACAAACTGAAGGCTGCTGGCGGGTGTTCGCTGGGGGGGATGAGCTAAATGGGTGATGGGAATTAAGGAGGACACTTGTTGGGATGAGTACTGGGTGTTGGATGTAAGTGATGAGCCACTAAATTCCACTCCTGAAACCAATATAAACCAATACTACATGTTAACTGACTTGAATCTGAAAAGAAAAAAAAAAAGGTGGACCAGTCATATCAGTATAGGGCCCACCCTACTGAACTATCTTATCTGAACAACCATCTGCAGCAATCCTATTTTTAAACAAGTTCACCCTCTGAGGTAAAGGGGGTGGTTAGAACCTCAACCTATGTATTTTTGGATGTCACAACTCAACTCATAGCAGAGATCTTAGTGGTGAGATCATTCATGGGAATGTATTAATTGCTATTAAATGCATGAGTATAGTCTCGTGCATTTAATATAGTTGATTCAGTATAGTCTCATGCATTTAGTATAGTTGATAGATCTTAACCTGGAATTAACAGACCACATTATCCTCTGTCATTGTCTTATGAGGTGGCCATGGCTGACGAAGCCCGTCAATATGGAAAAGTTAAGAGTTACAAATTGTTTTGTTTTGTTTCATTTTTTTTATTCCAGAAGTAGGCTTTCGAGAGTGTGCCAATAAGAATAAAAGCTGTATCTTGGCCTAAAGAAAATGATCTCATTGGGATGCCCGAACGCATGATTAGAATGTAAAGCAGCAGGTTGGTTAACGTTAAATGACACACGTGGGGGGGGGGGTGTAGCTCAGTGGGAGGGCATTTGACTGCAAATGACACTCTTCTGAGCCAACAATGAAAAGGATAAATGTTTAGATGGCCACCATTGTAAGGATTTAAAAGTAAGGAGATAATGGCTTCCTAAATGACAGGCTGTGGAGCTGGACAGACCCTTTCCCCTGCGAAACAGCCCTTTAACTGCTGAAAATGATGAAACGAGACAAAACAAACAAACGGAAACCTCTTCAAGTCTCTCAAAATTGTTGGAAGGGACTATATCAAATGGAGAAGCATCTAGTGAAGAAAATCTACGAAATGTCTGTCCGAACGGCAAGACGCCGTGTCATTTGAACCAGGAGATGCTCACATTAGCTCCTGCCTTCCCTCAGCTCAGTGTGGCAGGACTCTATTCTGGGTATGGCTCAGAAGAGGGGGGTCCCTCTCCTTGTGCCCCGCAGTCTGCATCTACAGTTTTGCCACAGAAGGGCCAAGTCGCCGGCATCATTCTTCACCTCCGCCTCCAGCTTTGGACTGGAGAAGCTCTAGTCCACGTGGGTACAGCCAAGATGACAAGGCTCCCTTCCCCCCCCCCCCCCCCCCGGCCCCCGATTCCACAACCGTAGGGTCAAAGCTCTAGTCCAGACAGAGCTGGCTGAGAATGCTGGGCTCCCCTGCCCAGGTTCTCTCAAAGGCCAGAAGACCCATGTGGTGAGGGACGAGCTGAGCAGACAAGGTACCATCCCTACGCAGAGCCCCAATAAGACTGCCAGGGTGTCCTGAGAATAGTGGGTCGCTGACCTCAGCCCTGCTTGGGCGCAGTGGCTCTGCTCTGGGGGAAGGGCAGGCCTGAAGCGCAGAAAACGCCAGTGTGGTGCCTGAACGGGACTGTCTTTACCAGGAACAGAACATGTGGCAGTTCATGTAATACAGGTTATTATGCTAAAGCATCTTCCTACAGAAGAATTGAAAATTTATCTCAAAGCAAAGTGAAAAAAAAATGTGTTAGAAGAAAGAACCCTATTGATTAAAAACGAAGTGCAGTAATTCCCATGGCTCGCACTTGCGCCTCCTATCGTGAAACACGGGGGTCCAGAGCTTTCCCCATTTATCCAGTGGCAGACCCAGCTCTTCCTTGCTACTACATCCCACGATATATTAAAAGCAAATTGCTATAGAGGCGACAGGAGTGGAGTCACCTTCACTTTCACTTCATCAGTAATGGCTAGGACTTCGACAGCACGGAAGCTTCTTATTGAATCAGCAATTAGAAAAGAGGGAACACACACTGCGAGGATGTCAATCTGCCTGGCCGTTATTTGAATGAGTGCCTTTTCGGTTCAGAACTACCCAGACCATTAGATGGGATTTTTATAAAAAGACTTTAATCAGTGCTTTGTGAGGTGTGCTAATTGGCTTCTGGAGACAAGCGGCCACGATGAAAGATCAAGGCCAGAACTCCCTTTGCTGGGACCGTCAGGCTTCCTGCATCATGTGTGAAGGTCATGTCTGGCGTGGGGATCTCTGGGGGCAGACTCCCGGGAGCCCCAGCAGACTCTCAAGGAGTGGTGATGCAATATGTTCCCTGATCGCTGTTGGGGGTCCCTAAGGATTCGAGAAGTTACTAAATTTGTCATCATGAATGTTTCAGCTCATGTGGGTGATTATTGGTTCTTCTCTAGTCCTAAAAAAGGATGAGCATTTCGATGTCCGACATGTCATTAAGCATAGGTGTTTTCTATTTCAGACAGTGGCTGCTCTGCATTGAGAGTCTCTTTAACTACTCTTTGAACAAAACGGCTTAAAAAGAATTTTTAAATACTGTACGTATGAAATATCCAAGCAATTAATAGAAAGAATCAGGGCAGCACCCTGAATGGGAAGGCATAAAATACATTTTTGTTTCTATCACATTCACTACCAGTTCTTTTCAGATTCTTTTTGTGGGAACTACACAATGTTTCTCCTCTTGGCTCTTGGATTAAACGCTGTATGCACATGAATGACGTTATGTACTTTCCAAAAGTTGAGAGTAAAGATGACCCAATTTTTAAACAAATATATAGCAAAATATATACATAAAAGCTAGAATTATGGATTTTTCGAAGCAAATTTCTTAGACCACTGTTCTATCTCCTCTCTTCTGTGGTGCTACGTTGCTTAACATTCTCTGGAATTGGCTTATTTCATTGACTTCTCTAGCAAATATTCATGGAGTATTTGTCATGTGCTAGGTACTCTGTAGAAGCCACAGATAGACAGATGAAGCATGATTCTTGCCTTCAAGAAGCATATAGTTTAGTAAAAAAAGAAAAAAAGTAAGGTACATGCCACTGGAGGTGTGTTCTATGGAAGGTCAGACACAGCTACACACGAAGGACATAATATCTGAACAAACCCTTAAAGGAAAGGGTTTTGGCAGACTAAAAGGGAAAAGGGTCAGGGTTGAGGCCTCATGAATGGGAAGTGAATATCCCTAGTATAACTGGAAATGTAGAAAGACTTGGCCGGCCAGCAGGAAGAGTTTCCAATAGAATAGCCTTCCATCGATAAAACCCATCTCTTAGTTTGTTTTTTCAATTAAATAATTTTTTAAGTTTATTTATTTATTGAGAGAGATTGAGAGAGATTGAGAGAGAGAGAGAGAGAGAGAGAGAATGAGTAGCAAAGGGTCAGAGAGAGAGGGACAGAGAATCCCAAGCCTGACACGGGCTCAAACTCATGAATCATGAGATCATGACCTGAGCCAAGATCAAGAGTTGGACGCTTAACTGACTGAGCCACACAGGCACCCCACCCATCTCTTTCTTTGTAACCACAATTTTTGTTGACCCTATTGCAAATTTGAAGCCTCCTGATTGACCAGACTTAATTATGTGACTTTTTTAACATATTCCCCAAATCCTACCTACTCTCAAAAAAAAAAAACAAAAAAAACAAAAAAAAACCCATATATATTGTTTGTTGTATTAACGACGCTCAAGAGAATTGTCACCAGTCATGATGGCAATTCTCAAACAGGAGTCCCTGGTGTCCTTTTAGCTGTGACAATAGCTCACTAAGCTTACCCATGGAATCTGTTCTGGAGGTGAGAAAAATCATTTGAAATTTATATGTTGGTGTATTTGTAAGAGAATCAGACTTCTTACCTTATAAACATGCTCTAGGTGGGCTGATAGGTGCTTTCAGAGGCACCTTGCTCACTCTCTTACTGGTGGCTTCGGCGGGTGTTCTTGACAGCCTGTATTTATTGTCATTATGCCTAACTCCCTGTGTACTAATTTGAAGGTAAATGTCTCCAAGGTGTCGTGGCATCTCACTGTTTTCAGGGATCTTTCTCCTTCGGGCGGAATAATCCCAACTCCTTTCCTCGTTCTAACCAGTGGTTCGGTTACACAAACAAAACAAAAACCACAGAATCCTCACCTGGAATTGCCACTTCTCATCCTGTCTTTGGGCTATTATTTTCTCCCTTGATAAAAATATGTCAGCAGTTTCAACGATAAGTTACACGGCTACTATTTCTAGAGCTTTTTTGTTCTGTCCCCGTAGCCCTTCTTACTCTAACCATGAGCTGACAAGTTCAACGCGGCCAACAAAATCGTATGAAAGACCTAACGCACTTGATATCTCACAAATTTTTCCCAGTGCACCCTTCTTTTTCCTCCAGAAAAGTGAAGTGTTTTCCCAGAATGGGTTTGCTCATGCGTTTTTCTGCCTGCAGGGAAGACTTGACCCCAACCTGCTCTTCCAACCTTCGCCCACAACTCCAGATGGTCAACCCACTTGTCACCCCGCCAGGCACATAAAACAATTTGCTATTCCTGAAATGGGTCTTTGGGCCCTGTCTCTGACACATGCCGTTTCCTCCTTTTGAAAAATGCTCCCCTCCAGGATTACACTGGCTGCGGGCATAGTCTGTGAGTCCAAAAATGATGTGGTAATACCAAAGACGATTTGCAAGGGGGACTTGTGAGTCAGGGCTGGGAATTCTCACTTGACTCCTCCCCTCACTAGTTATTTATTGAAATGCAAGGCAACGTGAGGGAGTTTATGGGTCGGTATGGCTGGGAGTGCATCCACGGGCTGTCTCTGCAGCCAGATGGCCTTAATGTGAATCCTGGTTCTGTCCTTTTCTCTACCTGTGCCCTTAGGTGGGTTATTTTTCCACACCTCTGTTGTCTTTCAAGGGACATTGGGATAATAAAGTTACCTTCTCGATTGTCTCATCACACTCAGGTGTAAAGTTGGGATAATGTGAGAATTTGAAAGGCCACTGGGAGGATTAAATGAAATTAATACCTTAACAGTGAGAACAATGTTCTAATTATTAGGAAGACAGGAAGCATTTCAGAAATGTTAACTATTTCATACTTATCATCTTAGCAGGTGTCAAGTTACCAATTCACCCAAAATATAATAAGTTACTTGTACCAAAAATATAAAATACCGAAACCAAACAGGTCTGCTCTTTCGAAGCCTAAGCTGAGTGTCTCAGCGGCTCCCTTTACTTGGATTGAGTGACTTACTCTCCTTCTCCCTGTCCCTCTTCAGGTACTTAGGCAGGTCCCGTGGCTCTTTGCTGTGTGCCCCGAGGATCAAAACAGGTGCCCGAGACTTGGAGTGTGGACAGAAGCTCTGTGGGTGAGAGTCTGGGGAGGTAGGGCAAGTATCGGCACACTCGTCTACTCCGCCTTGAGCCCTGCTCGGCGCTGGGTACATCTACCCGTCTCTCCCCCCGCCACTCGGACTCCCCACTGGAACAGTTTGTGAATTAATGAGACCGTGCGCCTAAAATCCTGAGTGATAAAGAAAGAGACGCTAACCCCCAAAAAATCGCACGTGTTTCACCAGTGAAACTTCCCTCCAGAATACAAGCTCGTAAAGCTTGGTACGAGTTGGGCACTCAGCCAACCTTCTGTAACAAAACAATTTTCTCCAAATGAACGTTCCACCTTTAGGATGCTGTAAGTGTCAATGGAATCGATACCTAATTGAAATCTTCCAGAATCAAAGTTCTGACCTTCCAAATGCCCTCCCTCTCTCCTTCCTTTAATGGCCCCTCAGCAGTACTCTTGGCAACATTAAGAATCACCTGATTACCTTTATTGCTAAAAACTCTAAAACAAACCACCTCAGCCATATCAGCCCAAATATATCACCCCTCCATAACTCAGTATCATATTTTATTCCGCTTCTCAAAACCTAGTAGCTGGCATTTTTATTCTTTGGAATATATTCACAGTTGCTTTTAAAAAGTGGTTATCTGAAAATAAACGCTGCCACTTCGTGTAATAGTGTCATGTTCAAAGTGATCCTGTTCCAGGTCAATGACCGCCTCCATTCATCACGGCCTACTCTTGTTGTAGAGTGAAATACATGGCATTCTTTGAGTTCTTCTGATAAAATATCACACCTCAGCATCAGCAAGTAATTATTGCCTTTCTTGGCCAGTCGGGATGAGCGAGTGGGCAAAGTCATCTCCAAGTAAAACGTTATCAAAGTGAAAAGAATGACTCTTTTCTTTAATAGTAGTCTTGAGAATTTGCCTAATATTTAAGTTATCGTTTGAGGAGCTTTATCATAGAATCATGGCACAATTGGAAGACAAGAGACAGGTCTCTTTCGGACCCTGATTGGACTTTTCCTGGTGCTTCACCTTCTGGATCTCAGCTTCCCACTTGGACGATGGGAATAAAAATACAGACATTAGCTGTGTAAAGAGCGAAGAGGCATGATAGAGGTAGAAATACTCTGATGAAAAGATGTCGTATAAGTGCTTATCACTGAACGTCTACTTAATGTGGATCTCTATTAAACATCCGGGAGGAAATCATGTTTAGAAATTAAGACACCGTCAGGGGTGCCTGGGTGGCTCAATCGGTTAAGCATCCGACTTCAGCTCAGGTCATGATCTTGCGCTCCGTGAGTCGGAGCCCCGCGTCGGGCTCTGTCCTGACAGCTCAGAGCCTGAAGCCTGCTTCGGATTCTATGTCTCCCTCTCTCTCTGCCTCTCCCCCACTCATGCTCTGTCTCTCTCTGTCTCAAAATTAAATAAACGTTAAAAAGAAATTTAAGAAATTAAGACACAGTATTATTGATTCTAAATTATTTTCTTTTGCCTTGGCAGTAAAAATAAAGTCTATCTCATTTAAGGGGGAAATGCAAAGGAAAACCATAAAATATGAGAGCTGAGATCCCAAATACATCATATTCGGAGTAATTTTAATTTTTTTTTCTTCTTGAAAAGAAACTAATCACCTTCTTATCAACGTGTCTAATAAATTTGGGTTTTCTCATATCTGGCTTTATGGTTACCTGTATGTGCTCTATGTAGCCGATGCTCCATCAGTACGCATTTGTTTTTAGATATGAAATGCTCTTAAAGGATAACTGCTACCTTAATATTAGATATACCAAAAAAGATGAACAGAGCAGTCATAAAATGGTTTCTGATGGAAATTAACACGATTTGTACTTATTCCGAATCTCGGACTTAGAGGTGGCCTAGTTTGAGTCTTTCATGAATCACCTTCGTCTGTGGTAGTTTGTGGAGTACGTACTCTGTGAATAACTAGCTGGTACTTAGCACAGACCACTGCTAGTGATACCAGAGATACATCTGGAAAATCAATAGCGGGAAGTCTTCAAAGCTCACGGGTGGTGGTGAGAGACCTGGGCTCTTCCTTCTGGTGATTCAGGGGACCACGCTCAGTTTCTCTGTGTGTTTATGGGTTTATTATTTTTTACATGCTTATTTATTTTTGAGAGAGAGCACAAGCCTGTGGGGAGGGGCAGAGAGAGAGGGAGACAGAAGACCCAAAGCAGGGTCCGTGCTGGGCTGCTGACAGCTGAGAACCCCGATGCGGGGCTTGAACTCACGAACCGGGAGATCATGACTTGAGCCGAAGTCGGCCGCTTAACTGACTGAGCCACCCAGGCGCCCCTGTGGATATATGGGTTTATCCCCCACCTAATGACCCACAAGAAATGAGTTAGTAGTTGCCTGAATGAATTGGAAACATTAAAAGCAACTGGGAGCGAATGAAATGAGAAAAATACAGCCCCTGAAAGTTCACATAAACTGTATGTTTTTGCTCCTGTCTGGATGTTGGCGCAAGAGGGAGAAGGCCCCAGAACTCAGGTTTAATTTCCTGAGGGTTTTCTTTTTCTTCCAACGTTTAGAAGGAACTTGACTTTTCTCAATAATTTTGACTATCAGAGGGATGGTTTGTACCCTTTCACGTGCCATCACAGACATTGTGCAAACTTTTCTCAATTAATCTCATGCTAAACTCGCATCGAAGGGGGCTGGGGTTAGGAAGGTAGCCAAATCCCCTTCAAGTAGTCCCTTGATAACACCGGCCTTTGGATTCTGATGTTGCTTCCCAAGATGCCACAACACGTTTGGTGCCAAGCACCGTCCCCTTAATTTAAGTGTGTGCCTAAATCTGATCATTCCTCAAGGAACAGGATGCTGGCAGATTCCCTCAGCGAGACTCTCATCATCACCAACTGAGCAAGAAGGCAACAGGTGGTTCTCCTGAGGACAGACGCTTTCCCTTTGACGCGTGATTGCGTATTTAGTTATGTTAGAACAGTAAGAGGAGGCGTACGAAATTTTTTTGAGCCGATATTAAGTGCCAGGCCTCAAGCTCAGTGCTTTTACATGTACGTGCTCACAATGCTCATGTTAACACTTGAGCGACGTCTCCATTTCAGAGCAAGTAAATGGAGTCTCTGGGAGGTTAAGACATTGGCCCCCATTTTAAAGGTTGGCATTCAAGCTCGGAACCCAGGGGGTGGGTTCTCCTATGGCCTCCCATGGGGCTCTGCTGGGGAACCACCACAGGATGTCTGTGTAGCACTTTCTCAGAATGGAGGCTAAGGGGCTGGGCAGGGCCCACAAGAGTGTATTCTGCCTCAGTCGACCCTGGGGCCAGAAACAAAACCAGAAGTGGAAGGCGGCAGCCCAAGTGTATTCTCATTTGACACACACGCCCACAGGAGGGTGAGCGAGTACCAGCGCCTGGGAAATTTGCTACGATGCCTGGGAGAACATTTGGAATAATCACGTCTCCTCTCCGGGCTTTGAAATTAAGCAGGAATCAGCAGCCAGCACAGGACTTGGCCCACAGTAGGCACTCTATAAATAAATACTTGTGGAAAGAATGAGGAAGGCAGATGTTTGCGTTCCTGATTCTGCAAACCAAAAGGGAGTGTTTCCTTGAAACCCTCCTGGGATGGTGATTAGCCCCATCCTGAAAAGCATATTACACACACACACGCACACACACACACACGCACACACACACGCACACACACACGCACACACACAC
>NC_064812.1:74671979-74760102 GCF_023721935.1 Panthera uncia
GTGCGTGTGTGTGTGCGTGTGAGTGTATCGCACAGCTTCCGATCTTATATCTTTGGTAATTTAGGGGAAGATATGAAGTACCTGACAGCATTTGATGATTAAAATAATTAGATACCACTTGAGTTCAGTATATTGCCATCTTACGTGCAGAGAAGCTGACAAATTGAATTGACCGAGAAGCATGGAGTGTCAGTGTCAGATAGGACCCCTGACTCCCACGCTGTACGCTCCTTCACTGACTTCATAATTTTGTGCCTTGTAAAGAATCTCCAAAATTCTGCTCAACGATTAGCGTGATTAACTACAGGGGCTCAACGGGGTTAAGAGAATAACTTGCTTTGCTAATCAAGCTGAGGTGGGTGATTGAATGGTACTGTCGGATTTTGTTGGTTTTATGTGACAAAAAGAGTATTCCCCACCAAGATTAATTCAGCAATATTGCATTCCATGTGATAAACATTGAGTTGGACAGTTTTCAAGATGGAAAGGAGGATAGTGGCCAATAACCATGCCTTATTTTACAGATGTGAAAACTGAGTCTCAGCCATGGTGACATGCCAATCACTTAGCTACTTAGCAGTGGAGTCGAGACTTGAATCCACTGACCCCAGTCCATTGACTTGCCGTATTCTATTCTCTCTACCTCTATAAGCAAATTTTTGTTGTGAGTACATGCAATGTCTACGTGGAGTTCTAAGAGAAATAGTAAAATACCCTTCAACTTAACAAATCGAACATTATCGATGTCTATGGGGCCCCTTCTCCCCTCCACCTCATTCCCACGGGCAACCACTTCCCCGAATTCCAAGTTCATCATTCTCTTGTTTCTCTCCATAGCAGGCTACCTCTCTTGATTCGCAATATTTCTTTTATTATGAGAGCCAAATGCACAGATGTTCCCTGAAGCACAATGGATGTTTTATAGCTGTAATATAAGATCAGAATTTTAAAGCCATAAAAATAGCCAATTAGGCTTCCAGATCAATCTTGCACTTGTACCCAGTTAGTCACCGATTCACTCTCTTTGGCTTGGAGACGATATCGCTGCTTCTGACCATTAAGAACTCGCTTTTTGGCATTTCCACATCCTTTGATAATGTAAATGTATGAGGATAATGAGCTCCTTTGGGGGATTGTTTGTTTCCCTAAACTCATTGCACTATTTCATATCCTATTCGTTTTAATGCACTATTGTTTCAAAACCAGAAAACAACAACAGCAACAACAAAACTAGACTCCCTTTTCTACCCAAGCACTAACACTGCTTATCGGGACAAACAAAAACAGTTATACTCAAACGTTGGCAGTTTTAATTCCTATCCCAGATGAAGACAAAATCTGATTGGTACCATGGCAACATGTTGCCTCGAGTGTCAAATAGGTATTACTCGCATACAGTCTCGCTCACAAATTCTCTTTATAAGTGTTAGGAGAGGTGTGATCTTCTCCTGGAACTCACTAAATTAAAAAAGGCCGAAGAAAATCTAATTAGTGTTTCCAGAAGTGCCTTTCTGGGGTCTGATAATGTCAGATTACTGTTTCCCATTTTCCCCCCTGTGTCCATGAAGTGCAGGTACAGCATGTAGATGTCCTGGCAAGCAACAGGGAAGTGGAGAATCAAGGCAACTCCAGGGCATGCAGGCACAATAGACTCAGGAGGTTCTGGTGGTTTTCTTTGGACTTCTGATATTTCACGTTGAGTTTTCTTTCTTTCTTTTTCTCTTTCTTTCTTTCTTTCTTTCTTTCTCTCTTTCTTTCTTTCTTTCCTTCCTTCCTTCCTTCCTCTCTCTCCTTCCAAAACAGTGATGCATTCCTAACTAATCCCCTGAGTTATTTGGTAGTCCAGCCTTGCTGGTTATGTTGATACTTTGGTTGAATGTGGTCTGCTCTTTGCTGTCTGTACTGGCACATTGGAGTTAAATATTCCCCATGGAATTTCTCACTTCTTGAGTGCCTGCCATACACCAGGTATGATGCAGGGCGTTTGCCCTTCACGTTGTCTTAGCAGAGTCTCACTGACGCCTGCCCTATGAGGTAGGGCGTCCTTTCCCCACTCCTCTGACGGAGACACAGATGCAGAGAGGGAAAGAAATGAGCCACAGCTCAAAGTTATTAGGTCATGATTCAAGATGCACAACAGTCCTTTGAATCTGAAGTTCCTCTCCATTATGCTGCTTGAGCAGGCAGTATGCATTTCTCTCTCATTCCCTGGGTGGTGGTAGAGGAACAAGTGTCATTGTCATTAGGCATCGTGACTTTCAAATATTGTGTTATAGTGTGACAAGCAGTCTGTGCCTGTAATCCCAAGTACATTTGTTTTTCTCTCACCAGGCATGTGTGTGCGTGTGCGTATGCATGAGCATGTATGTGAGGAGGGGAGGGAGAGAGAGAGAAGGGTGAGAAATGAGGAAATCAAAAGAAATACGATCACATATGATGATTCACTTATTGGACTAATGCTTTTCATTGAACATGGATGCCTCTAACATGGCAGGAAAGGAAGTAAAAAGTGTACAAATTGGAAAAGAAGAAATAAAACTATCTTTGTTCACATATGACATGATTATAGAAAATCGGAAAGAATCAATGAGAAATACTTACTCCTAGAACTAATATGAGATTAGAGAAAGGATGCAAAATACCAGCTTAACAATAGATTGTTTTTCTATTGTGTTTTCCTATTTATTTATTTATTTATTTTTTATTTTTTTATTTTTTTATGTTTATTTATTCAAGAGAGAGACAGAGTGTGAGCCAGGGAGGGGCAGAGAGAGAGGGAGACACAGAATCTGAAGCAGGCTCCAGGCTCTGAGCTGTCAGCACAGACCCCGACACGGGGCTCGAACCCACGAACTGTGAGATCATGACCTGAGCCGAAGTTGGATGCTTAACCGACTGAGCCACCCAGGCGCCCCCGTGTTTTCCTATTTATTAATGAGTAAGTGAAATTTGAAATTAAAAACACAATACCATTTACATTAGCATTCTCCAAAATGAAATACTTAGGTATAACTCTGATAAAATATGTACAAGATCTATGTGAGACAGACTATAAAACTCTGATGAAAGAAATCAAAGAACTTTATAGAAATGGAGAGATAGTCCATATTCATGGATGGGAAGCCTCAATATTGTCAAGATGTCAGTTCTTCACAACTTGATCTGTAAATTCAATGCAATCCCAGTCAAAGTTCTAGTAAGTAATTTTGTGACTATTCATAAACGAATTCTAAAGCTTATGTGTCAGGCAAAAGACCCAGAATAGCCAACACGATGCTGAAGGAGAAGAACAAAGTTGGAGGACTGACACTCCCCAACTTCAAGACTTATTATAAAGCTGCAGTAATCAGAACAGTGTGATATTGGTAAAAGATGGACAAACAGATTAAGAGAACAGAATAAAGAGTCCAAAAATATACCTATATAAATATAATTGACTGATCTTTGACAAGAAAGCAAAAGCAATAGGGAAAATATAGCCTTTCCAACAGAAGGTCCTGGAAAAACCAGACATCCACATGCAAAGTAATGAATGTAGACACACCCTTTATAACCTTCAGAAAAATTAACTCGAAATCCATCACAGACCTAAATTAAAATGAAAAAGTGTAAAAACTCCTGGAAGATAACATCGGAGAAAATCTAGATGACCTTGGGTATGGTGATGACTCTTTAGATGCAACACCAAAGGCGTGGTTCACGAAAGGAAGGGTAAGTGGGACTTCATTAAAATGAAAACTTCTGCAAAAAACCCCCCATCAAGTGAACAAAATGACAAACCACAAACTGAAATAAAATATTTGCAAATGATAGCTCGGATAAAGGAAAATATACAAAGAATTCTTAAAACTCAACAATAATACGGCAACCCAAGTAAAAAAAAAAACACCTCACCGAAGAAGAAATACAGATAGCAGTAAGCATATGAAAAGATGCTACACGCTATGTGTCATCAGGAAAATGCAAATTAAAACAGCAATGAGATTCCACCACAGACTATTAGTATGGCCAAAATCCAGAACACTGACATCAAATGCTGGGGAGGATGCGGAACAAGAAGAATTCTCATTCATTGCTGCTGGGAATGCAGAATGGTAAAATGACCTTGGAAGAACAGGCTGGTGGTTTCTTACAAAACTAAACATACTCTCACCATATAATCTAGCAACTGCACTCCTTGGTGTTGAAAACATACGTCCACATAAAAACCCACACACAGATGTGTATAGCAGCTTTATTCATAATCTCCTAAACTTGAAAGCAACTAAGATGTCCTTCAGTAGGTGATGGGATAAAACAAGCAAGCAAGCAAACAAACAAACAAAAACTAGAGCATACTTGGACAGTGGTATATTATTCAGTGCAAAAAGAAATGAGCCATCAAGCCATGAAAAGATATTGAGAAACCTTAAGTTCACATTACTAAGTGGAATAAACCAGTCTGAAAGGATATACACTGTATGATTCCAAATCCATGACATTCTGGAAAAGACAAAACCATGGGGAGAGTATAAAGATCAGTGGTTGCCAGGGGCTGGGGGGCGGGGGGGGGGCGGGAAGATGAACACAGGGAGCACAGAAGGTTTTTGAGGCAATGGAAATACTCGGTATAATTTTGTGATGACAGATACATGTCAGTGTTCATTTGTCCAAACCCATAGAATGTGCAGCAGCAACAGTAACCCTAGTGCACGCCTGGCACTTTGGGTCATAAGGATGTGTCAATGTAGGTTTGTCCTTTTTAATAGATGTATCATCCTGGTGGGGGATGTTGACAACGGAGGAGCCTATACTTTGGGGTCTGAGGACACGTGGGAAAATCCATGCCTTCTCCCTATTTTTGCTGTGAACCTCAAACTGTTCTAAAAAATAAAATCTATTTAAAAAGGAAGAAAACATGGCCACCAATTTTAGAAAGCCTATGCTTTCCTAGGACTGGAGAAAATATCTGAAAATATTCAAATCGACACTTAGCGTTTGAATGCTAATGAGCTTGTGGGAAAAAGATTAGTTTCGATGTCTAATGGAGTGAAGATGATGTGCTTAGAAAATGTAAAGATGCGGCACAACATGTCCCCCCCCCCCATAAATATCTATTCTTTCAAGAAATCAAGGCTAAAAGCACTTTGTGCTAAAAATATAGGTCAGCGGACAGATCAGAGTCTAAGTGGCATTTGCTGGAAGATTTCTGAGGTCTCAACCCCTCTGGGACAACTCTGAGTTCAAGAGACCAGAGCACAACAAAAGTAGTCAGCATTGGCTCTGGAGGGCTCTGGAGGGCATGTGTAACCTAAGGCCGGCCAGAGAACTCTCAGGGGGAGAGCAAGCCAATATTTGACTTCAAGGTTAGGTGAAATGAGTTCACACTGGTCTACATCTATTTAAACGAGAAAGAAAATGTGAGTTACGAAACCTCATTTCATAGCAAATTTAGAAAATTGTTAAGGGTGTTCTTCCCCTTCTCCTTTTGAGGCAGGAAAGAAGGAAGCGAGAAGATGGTCCAGGTGGACAGCTTGTGCCACGCCCTCCTTGTGCCAGACAGGAGATGGTGGTTCTTCAGGTTGTGTGTTTGATTCTAACACAACACTGCAATTTAGATCGTTAAATTCTTTTCCAGTCAGAGAAGCTAATGCTCGTTGTGGTTAAGTAACCCACGCAGGGCTACAAGGTGGGTGAACCCACAAAAGATCATTCATGATGGAATTTCTCCATGTTGAGGTCCTTCATCGATGGGGAAGAGCCCGGAACCCTGGGCTCGGGTTTAGTTCTACCTGTTGAGTATCACCCTTGGTACCTGTGTTAAGTACCAGGACAGGGAGGCAGGAACAGGATCCGAGAACAATCTTGCTTTGGTTCTGCTTCTCAAGTCTATTTTCTAACAGCTCCTTCAACACAGTCTTATGTTTATTCCTCTACCCTGAAACTCGTGCTCTTAGCCACTTTACTCATTTTAGTCTTCCCTGGAGTCTAGAGATACCCTCCTTGCTACTACTCCTCTTTCTTCTCTTCTAATTCACATTTTTCTTTCTTAAGCTTTTCACTGTTATGTTTTGGGCTGTGTCACAGCGATGTCACAATTGTCAAATCTGATGCTCTGTTCAGTTCTCACCTTGACTGGTCCCTCACGGGCATTTCTTCGGAGACACCTGCCTTGGCCACCATGTCCCTGGGCTCATCTGACCTTTCCATCTCTCTTATGTCCTCCTGCTTCACTGTCTTTTCTTCCATTCTAGACTCTTAAAAGGTGGTACCCCTAGGGTTCTGTTCTTGGCCTTTTCCTTTTCCACTGATCTCTCCCTAGGCGATCTCTTCTGTTTTTACTGCCTCAACTATCAACTTAGCTTAGGCTGACGTGTTTATAAAACCTTTCCCATCCTGTCCAGGTAAAGCGGGCCACTCCCTTCTTTGGGTGTCTCCCGTCTTCTGGGTCTACATGGTAGTACTCATGACAACATTTGCACTTAGTCGTTCATATGTTGCTTACCATTACTAGCTTGGAAGCTCTTCACGGGTAAATGGTTTTAAGTCATCTTCGTTTCCTAGGATTCAGATCAGTGCCCGTCATGGAGAGGTGCTCAACAAATATTTGTTGAGTAAATGAATGTCATGATTAATGAAGATTCCCTTAGGTCCCACTCTAGACACTGCAACCTATCTATGGTTGAGAGATGTGTTGCTGGACCTCAAGAGCACAGAGTGGTTTTCAGGACCCTCGAGCTTCAGGATCAAGTTCATGTTGTTCCCCTATTGTTTCCTGGAGTTGGCCGTGTGACGATGCACGTGCCTGGTGCTCTGACTTCTGCTTCAGGGCCCGGCAGGCCTGCCTCCTGGAAGACTGACACTCCACTCATTCTTTAAGATCTAACACTCCCTCTTTCATGAAGTGGCATCCCTGATTTTGAAACAAATGTCTCCTTCTGTGTTCACAAAACACGTCAAAAAACGCGTTTTACTTCAAATGGTTTTTGCAGCAGCTTTACTTTGTACTCTTCCGGGTTGATTTTTTTTTTTTTACGTCTGCAAACTTTACAATCTGTGCATTTATTGACTCAGTCATTTATTCCTAAAGTCCAGATCCAAAATATCCGCTTCCATCACGGGAGCTACGTCTTAGATTTTTTTTTTTCCATTTGCATTTGACCCTAGTGTTCCGGCTAACAAAACTCGGGAAGTGGTCGCCTCTGTTGAAGCCTACCCACTGGAAAGTCCTACAGTTCGACCCCCCGCCAGAGACCTGGAGCCCCAGTAGAATCATCCAAGGGGTTGAACTGGTAATATCACGGACGGTTAAAAAGTTTTGGAGTTCTGGAGACTTGTTCGTCTTGGAGACTCTCAGACTTTTTCTACAGCTGATGGAAAGCTGTGGAAATTTAGGCTCATAATGAAAGTGCTGACCAAACCTCAGGCAGGCAGCGCTCAGCAGGCCCTGTCCTTCTGCAATCAGCGGCTCATTGTGAGCTGAGGAGTGAGTTTCCACACGGTTTTGTGGTTTTATACGGAGGAGGAACGTTTACATACCAATTGAATCAGTTGCTTGTTTCTCCTCCTGCTTTTGCATCTGGCTCTGACAGCGTGCGGGGCTCTGGATCTCTCACACATAGACAGTCCTCTGCACGAGTGGGACGGTTTTTTTAAAAAAGTCTTTCTTGAATCATTCGACAGGAAATGAGCATAGTTCTTTACCCCGCTGACTCATCAGGACAATCTTAACTTACACGTCTAAGGAACGCTGTAAGACTCGGTCTAATTCCAATCCGCCAAATGAATGCAAAGTATGTTTCTGGGCTGGAATGTACGCTTTTGGATGGCAAAAGTTTGTCAGCAAAGAACGGGTTTTGGAATTAAAACTATCTAAATGGTTGTGGGGGCTTCCCCCATCCACCCGCCGAATCAGAATCGCGCCAGAAAATCCTGATCCTCAGATTGTCTGTGGCTTCCTAGAAAATAAAGCGATCTGGGGAAATGCCCTAGTAGGCCACTCGTGAATTCTGTACTAAGTTGACCTCGCTTTGTCCCTGCTCAGTGAGTACTTTGACTCTCCACAGTAGTGAGTTTTTTGGTGTTTAGAAATAATAATTACGGTATGTCGATCTTCAGTCAAAGTAAACACCTGGTCTGAATTCAGGCCAAGGGTCAGGCAAATGGAAAATAACCGTGGGCTTCTGTGTTCCTGAAGGTGTGAAGTGTTGAAATGCTCCTGGTATTTGGGGACGTTGGAGGTTGGCAACCAAAGCCATGAGAAAGGCAAAGGAAGAGCCGGTGTTTGGGGACCCTATTTGCTGCAGACAGCCCTGTGTTTATGTGTGCCTCTCTGATCCACCAGGGTTTGGCCTCTGCACCTCTTCTCCGGGTCTCTTCTCTCCATAGGCACGTATGTGCAATTGTTATTATCCATTGACCCCCACTTGGACCCCAGTCTGTGACCCTGTGCCTGAACATGCAAAACCGACTCCCATCTCACAGGGAAGGAGTCAGGGCGAGAGGAGGAAGACTGAGTGGAAAAACACCAAGATTGGTGCTTGCTTATTGGAGGTAATTAAGTAGAACCTAAAAATAGTCAGGCCCTTATTTCATATTATGTTCAAAATGATTCAAATTCAAAACCATTCGCAGCTGTGCCCGGCGTTGATCTACCATACAGAGTTGATTTCAAGCACTCGAATCAATGATAAGCAAATGAAGCTTCTCTCTTTCCTTCTAAGTATAACTTGGGGAGGTACCATGACTCAGAGGCTATTGAGTGCGAAACAAAGAGATCAATAATATCATTACCCCCACGACACCCACCATTTATCCCGCCAATACGCTTCAAGAGAATGGAGCAGGATGGCCAACACGTCATGTCAGCCTTGTAAGTCTCTCCCCACAAAGTTGTTGATAGCGTTTCAAATTCAACTCTGTATATGTATTGATTAAGCAGACTGGCAGTTTACTATTTTATTGATTCATCTGTGGAGAATCCCAAGTACCAAACAATGCAAAAACACAGGCTGAAAAGTCAGAGATAGAGGAAAATAGGTTGTATTTCTTTAAAAGCATATATGCAAGGATTTACCCTGCCACTAGAACGCTCTTTCAAGTGTGAGAAATAACTCTTAATCGTGTGCTATAAATGGTATCAACGATCCCATGGCTTTGAGGAGACCATTGTCACCAGCGTTGCTGAACAGACAGGCATAGACAAAATCACCAGCCTCCCCCTTCTGGTTTTGTTCACATTTCTTTCTTTCTCTCTTTTTTTTTTTTCCCTAAAAAAGAATGTGAAAAAATGTTAGGCATCATTTGTGACCCAGCTTGGAAGCCATTCTTTTCATGACACCTTCCATCATTCTTCCTACGTGCCTTGACATCTTTTTTTGAACACAGTCAGCAGGCATGGCATTTCTGCTTCCCCTGCATCATTGTCCGTAAAGGATCATTCTGGGTCACCCAAGGGTCTGAACGTGGCCGCAAATAGAACACGGAGTGTAATGGAGTTAAAATGGCTTCTTGGTCTTCTTTTTCCAGTACGTTGAAGTCTTTGAGACCAGGGGCTGTGCCGTTTGTTTTTGTATCAATCACATCTAGCAGAGGGCTCTGCCACATAGCAGGTATTCATTTTTCATTTTATTCAACAAATATCCATCGATTGCTTTGTATGAGCCAAGCGTGGGCCAGGAAGGAATGTGTAATAGCCTTTGAGTGCAGGCATCATTGCTAAGGTTGCCCTTGTTTTTTGGCAGCCTCGACTGAGTTTGTCAGCACCTGGAAGGCAGAGCCTGCCATCTTTTATTTATTTTTTCAATACCCGGCAGGGTTTTGCACTAAATGCTATTGGGTACATTGAGTATATTTATAAAGCCAGAAGAGATCACAACTGTCCAGCGTAGAGGCTGCTGTGTTGTAATTTTTGTATCGTTTAACCCTTTACAAGTGTTCCTTGGTCAGATTTTTGTCATGTGTTTTGAGGAACTTAATGCCCACTTTTCCTTACAATTTTGATTGCAGTCAAAAGTTTCGGATGGCGCTGTTCTTAAATTTTTGTTTCATCAACAATGAACTGCTGTTGCTTCATAGAACTTTTACAAACTTTATGAAGGCGGATGCAATGAAGTAACAAGGAAAGAAATGAGGACACTTCTTGGAATCAAGACCTTCCTATTCCAATGGGCACGGTTAAGCGCTCTTCCCTAGATATCAAGAGATTTGCCCATTTTTCGGTCCCTGTTAACAACTGTTGTGCTCACTGACTTCCTGTGCTTATGGATCAGAAACTTGAGACACTGCGGAATTCTTCTGAAGGAGCGTACCTTAAAATTGCCAATGTGACAGTATGTGTCAAAAGCCTTCAAACCCTGCCTGCCCTTAACTCCAGAATTTCCACTTTTAGGCATTCATCTTTGAGAAGTAATTGAGGCTATCTGCAAAGATTTAGTTCTTACTATAATTTGATAACTTATGATTTTAAAAACAGGGAATTCGTGGAAAAGAAGAAGATAACCCATGTTGGTAAATTATGTAGTTGTTAGAAATGGTGTAGGAACGGGGCACCTGAGTGGCTCAGTCAGTTAGGCGACCGAGGTTGGCTCAGGTCACAATCTCGGGGTCTGTGGGTTCAAGCCCCGCGTCGGGCTCTGTGCTGACAGCTCGGAGCCTGGAGCCTCCTTCGGATTCTGTGTCTCCCTTTGTCTCTGTCCCTCCCCTGCTCATGCTCTGTTTCCCTCTGTCTCTCAATAACAAATAAACGTTAGAAAATTTTTTTAAAAAAGAAATGGTGTAGGAACAATATACACATAGTTATGGACATATGTTCATGATGTGTTGTCAAAAAAAGAGGTTATAAAACAGTATCCATATTTTAATTCTATTGTAATGTAACATATACTAAAACGTGAAAGAAGTCTATAAGGAAAAGCAATAAAATATAATCATGAATTATTTCTCAGTTGCAGGATTTTTATTACTTCTGTCCGGAAGATAGCTTTTATTTTCTCCTTTGTGTGTATTTGTGTTTTCTATTTTATCTTGAATGGCAGGTATAATAGAGAATCTAAGTTAACATTTTAAAATTTCAAAATATGTAAAAATACAGTATGGGGGGGGGTGCCTGGGTGGCTCAGTTGGTTGAGTGACTATGGCTCAAGTCACGATCTCATGGCTCGTGGGTTTGAGCCCCACATCAGGCTCTCTGCGGTCAGCACAGAGCCCGCTTCGAATCCTCTGCCCCTTCTCTCTGCCCCTTCCCCGCTAGTGCTCTCTTTCTCCCTCACAAATAGATAAAAAAAAATTTTTTTAATACAATATATGGGGGAGCTTATATTATGTGTTTCATCTATGTAAAATAACACTATGATTTTCCATGGAAACTTAAATCGCAGTCGGTATTGCCTAGTCCAGTTGAGAAACCAGTAAAAAAATAAGGTAGCTCCTGGGCATGGTAGTTACACGCTAAATTCTTTAGTCAAATACTTTTTGAGTGCTTTTCTATTTTTCGCTGTCATCTCTCCATTCCTTGCTGTCCCACAGCTTGCCCTCCACCAGGGGTGACGGAATAACAATAATCCACGTGAACAAAAAACAATTTCCACTGGCTATGGTGAAAATAACACGGAGTGAGGAGAGAGGGAGAGGCTATTGGTGGGGAAGGCGATGTGAGTTTTATTTATTTATTTATTTATTTATTTATAATATATGAAATTTATTGTCAAAGAAATTGTGGTCAATATACACAATGGAGTACTATGTGGCAATGAGAAAGGATGAAATATGGCCCTTTGTAGCAACGTGGACGGAACTGGAGAGTGTTATGCGATGTGAGTTTTAGCAGCGACGCTTGAGTGTGGTCCCGCAGGCAGAGGATGAGTCATGTGAGGATAAGAAGGAATGGCAAGGCGAAGGCCCCGCAAATGCCAACGTGGTGTGTCTAAGAAAGAGCAGGCTAGTGCCACCGGGCTTGGGTGAGTAGAGAACACTAGAAGGTGTGGAGGTGCCAAACCAGGGCACCTTGTCACACACACATTAAAAAAAAAAAAAGGTTGAGCTTGTTTTAACTGCAACGAAGAATCACCAGAGTTTTAAAGAGTGAAGTAAAATGACAAAGAGATACAAAGATCACGATGGCTGCTATATGGCACATAGACCACGTGGAGGTAGGGAGGAGGCAGGGAGAGCAGCTCCTGGGAGAAGTCTCGCTAGACTGTGGCTTGGAGGGGGGTGTGGTAGAGATAGAGGTGGTGTATGGGATCAGCTTGGGGGCGTATTTTGAAGGCAGATCAGAGAGAATTTGCTGACCGGTTGGATAAAGGGGGGAGGAAACAGAGAAGGATCAAGGACAGTTTTTAGCTTGATCGTTATCAGGAAATGCAAATACAAATCACACTGAGATCCTACTCAGAGCTCGAATTGAGACCAACCCTGCCAAATTTTGGAGAGGGTTCGGAGGAATCTCAACACAACCGCACTGCGGTAGCAACGATTGTAATTTGGTGTGACCGCTTTGGAAAATACTTCGGCATCATCTACAAAAGCTCGCTGTGCCCGTACTCCAGGATTCGGCAAATTCACTCTTGGGTATTAGCCCAAGAGAAATATGCGTACGTGTGTAAAGGCATACAAAAACCATCCACAGCAACATTATTTATAACGCTCTCAAACTGAGAACAAACCATGCGTCCATCAACAACAGTAGAGTGGATAAATAAACTGAGGTTCATTCTTACAATGGATTATTTTAGAGCACGAGAGTGAGTTTCTGTTCGTGCTCTGTCTCTCTCTCTCTCTCTCTCTCTCAAAAATAAATAAACATTAAAAAAACATTTTAAAATAAGGGGCACCTGGGTGGCTCAGTCGGTTGAGCATCTGACTTCGGCTCAGGTCATGATCTCACAGTTGGTGAGTTCGAGCCCCGCATCGCTCTCTGGGCTCATGGCTCAGAGCCTGGAGCCCACTTCCGATTCTGTGTGTCTCTCTCTCTGCCCCTCCCGGACTTGTGCTCTGTCTCTCGCTCTCAAAAATAAATAAACATGAAAAAAAAAGAAAAAAAGAACAGAGCTTCTGTGATGCTGCCAATGTTCCTCTCTTGGTAGCAGTTTCTTATGATGGTTGTGTCCTTTCCTGTGCATGTGTTATACTTCAAAAATAATGTTTAAAAATTATAAAACAAAACCAGATATACAGCATAGGAAGTGAAGAAGAGGAGAGAGGGTAGACATATCTTTCAAGGAGTCTGTGAAGAGCGAGAAGGTACTATGGTAGATAAGGGCCAAGGTTTTCCTCTAATAAAGATGAGAGTTATTACAGGATGCTGGCAAAAATCCAGTGAAAGTTAAAGTGATATGCAGGAGAGGGAGAGGGGCCAATTTCATGAAGAAGATGCTTGAGTGGGTGAGCGGGGACGGAATCCAGCACTGACAGGAGGGGGGGATGGACAGGTGCCCGCTCAGTTTATCCTTGTAAATGGAGGGGCCCGGGGTTGACGGGCGTAGAAGCTGGTAGAGCGGCACAGTTAGAATGGAAAAGGAAACAGCTCCTGGTTGACTGCTTCTGTTTTCTCACTGAAATAAGAAGTGAGGCTAGCAATTCAGAGTAACAGATGCGGAGTATTGGGAGTACGAGGACACAGGAGAAGGTAGGAAACGGCGAGTGTGGGGGCAGGACAGGGAATTTCTGGGAAAGATAAGGTAGGATTGCTGGACACTGCCGGGGGGCCACTTGAGGTCTGTGGCCATACACTGAAGCAGGGCGTGTCAGTTGCCAGATCTTTTACGTGAGCGATCTCCATGATCTAAAACCCGTGCATCGGTCTCATACGGTCCCCGTTCGGGCTTTAACAAGTTTGGTTACCCTTTCTCAGATGGAAGCCGGCAGAAGTAACACCACAGAATGGGCAATGTATTACTCCTCACCTGAGGGCGGGGGCTGGGCCCGCAGAGATTTCCAGGACCCCCTGACCAGCTGGTTTCCCATGAAGCTCTGCTGAGAGGTAGCACTGGCAGGAGGTTGGAAGGTAGGAAGAGAGGAGACTTTTTTCTGGATTCCAGCTCAGATCGGCATCCTATCCTTACTGGCTTCTAAAGCCCCTACCTCCTGTCCTCAGCTTCGTTTGCTGTCGCCCCGCACAGCCTCACCAGGTCGGGGGTGGGGGGTGGGGGGGCTTGCTGCATCCCTGCCCGGCTGCCTTCCAGGCTGGTCAATGTCAATGAAGGCAGAGGCCGTGCCCCGCCCCTTTGTCAGCCACACCCATCAGGTTGTGCCCTCCCCAGAGATCTGAGCGCCTTTTCCTTCATGCCTCTGGCTCTAGGGTTGGGAGCCTCACCCCTTCGTTAGGAATCTCTTCCTTTTATGACATCTGCCTTTTTGTCCTCTCAGCTTCTCAGCCTCCATGGAGTAGACAACCTGATTTGAATCTCTTCTTCCGGGATATCTAACGTGGTCTGCATTCCTGATTACTATAACTGACAAATCATCTCAAAAAACAAAAAAGAAAAAAAAAAACCCAAAAACCCAAAAACCCAAAAAACCAAAACCACACCAAAAAACCTGCAGCTAACGTTCAGAGATACACAGAGTGTCTGGGGGGACGTTTGAGGCATGTGCACGCGGCTCTTGGCAAGCATTGTGCAAAGGAGGGCAGACGGCTATGGGCACGCGCACCACACTGCAGGGGGTGGGGGCAGTGGCCAGGGTGCGGCCCTTGGGACCCGCCACACTCAGCGCGGCACCCACCACCTCTGGGGGGCCAGACAACAGGTGACAGGAGCGGCGTCCCGATGCTTTGAGACTCCGTGGTTGGGAAAGCACTCCCCTGGTCTGGGCTGCTCTGCTTTTCCTGAAACTGTCAGCATAGCTTGCACAGAAACACCTCTCTTTTGCGCATGCAGATTTCATCTAGTTTCTATGCTATCTAATTAGGCTAAGGGGTCACAAGAACGGGGAAGAGGTTCAACGAACAGCTTCAGAAACCCACAATGACTCCTGTGACGTGTTCAGCTCAACTCCAGGAGACAACTGTGCCCATGGACTGAAAGTAACCTGCTTGGCGTGAACATCCAATGCACCAAGGGCACTGGGAAGAACATTCCACAGAGGGGATGGGGTACTGCTTGTTCAGAGGTGGCGAGGAGAGCTTCTGCCTCTCAGACTTATAACGAGTAGCCCTCCTGGTGAGAGGGTGGACCCTGAGACTGAACGGAGGGAGCGAAGGTGGAATTGATCAGAAATTCACGTGTCAGGTAGAGCGATGGGCTAGAGGCCCGAGAAGGCCCTTTTCCGACAGTTTCTGTGATGCCATCAGAACTGTCCTATGATGAACAACGACTCAAGCAGAGGCTCAGTGGGCCCTCAGTGGGGGCGGGTGAGCTAGACACGGTCAAGCGCTCCCCTCATTTAAAGCATCCCGTCGAGAGAATAGAACATTCTAGCACACACCCAGATAAATTAGGTGCTTCTAAATATATTTTGTCACGCTGTTTGTAATGTCACAGTATACACTTTTAATAAAACATGAACTTTTTTTAGGACAAGTTTTGTGGGGCTTCACACACCATCATGCACATAAGAGACATTCGATAAATGTGTTAATTAACTAATGAAAATAGCAACTGCAGAGCAGACAGATCTAAAGGGATGTGGGACACAGTCCCACTCACAGGCTGGCACTCTTGCCTGTGCTTCCCCTCCCCCGAAGGCAGAGGTAGAGCCAGGCACATGTGGAGACAGTCATCTGGCAGAGGAGGAGGGCTGAGGTAGCTGGGTTTCTCCTCTGACCTGAACCCTGCAAAGGGAGCTGGGTGTGGCTCTACCTTTACTCGGAGTTGAACGACTGGGCATCCCACGATTTCGGTCTTGAAGGTCCTCATCAGGACGTGGCAAATGAGGTGTGTTTCACACTTCAGGGATGTCTCAGTTGCCTCAGTTTTCTGGGGGCAGTGCTGGATGTTTGAGGACAGCCCCTTAACTTGTGACTTCCCCCGTGATCTCACGGGAGGCAAGAGAGGAAATGGATCAGTAAGCACTTCTCCCAGCCCCCCCTTTCCTCCCTCCTTTTCACGAAGCCTTCGGGATAAACTGTTGGAAAAAGGGGGCAACACGTGGCGTTTTGGATATGAAGAAACCAGGATCGAAGTAGGCGTCGGTGTCCTTCTTGCTCGACAAAGCTGTCCTGGACACATGGCCTGTGGGAGGGCATTTGTCACTCACTCCGCACATCACAGCCAAGTGCACGTAGAGTGTAAAATGGGATCTTCTCATAATGACAAGTAAAGGTGGAAACTGGAAACGAAGAGCCTCAGTCAGCTGGAAAAAGGGGAAACGTTTGGGTTCGCGGATTGGCACCCACTTGCATCTAGTGAAGGCCTGATTTCTCTTGGTTTGCCTAGATGGTTCCTTTCAAGGAATCACTTTTCTGCACGATGCCTTCACTGGTGGCCATGCGCACCTGGCCGCCAGGGCTAGGCGACCGGGCCGCACCAGCCTGAGCTGTGGCTTACACACACACACACCCAGTCAAGAAAACATCGTGTGCCATGACCCTGCACAGCATTCCCCGGGCTGCTCCACGGAGCACACCCTTTGACCCCACGGAGCATGGCATCGAGCTAGCAAAGACCTGGGGACGCTTGTTTGTACTTGAATCAATAGCTTCTCTGCCAATTATGGGAGGCTGGGTCCACACACAACCAAAACCGAGCGTTCGGAGAATTGCACTCACAACACTAAAAGTGACTTAGAGACCCGCTAGCCTAGCTTGCCAAAAGGTCAGGTAGGGCAGCTTCTTTCTATAGAAGGTAGACAGTCAACCTTCTACCCCTGCTTGTACCACCTAGACACAATCAACGGCCCTGGATGGGTTTGAGACGTTGCTTAAAAAGAGGACAGGCAGGCGTTGGGCCACATCTCACATCTTTAACACCAAGAGCAGTGTCCTCAAATGGGGACTAATCGGTACACCATTGCCCATCTCGGCTTTCCAGGCAGTCTTTCTACTTCTCTCTCTCTTTCTCCATCCCTGTCCTTCCTCCTTTCCCTCCCTCCTTCATTCCCTCCTTCCCACCTTCCTTCCTTCCTTCCTTCCTTCCTTCCTCCCTCCCTCCCTTCCTTCCTCCCTCCTTCTCTCCCTCCCTCTCTCCCTTCCTCTAATCTCTCTAATCTCTCTGTCTCTTCCGCTCCTGGCAGGTGATATGAAACTGGACTGGAAAATCATAACAAGATGCATGCTGGAAACTCCAAGCACAGGATGCTGTTCTAAGTGGCCCCAGGCACTATACGCCATCTAAGCTATGCATGTACAAGTGGACCTTCTTGAGTATTTCTTATACTTCAGAGATAGATATTCCGAGGGAAATTCCAGTTTCTATGAAGAGCAGCAGTTCCGTTTAAGGTGACAGTGCGGAGCGAAAAGACCGGACGTTCATGTTCAAACTTCTGCTCTACTCTGATTCCTGGTCTCAGGACAGGAGCCAAAGTGTCCTTCCCGGGACAGTGCAAACGGAGAAATAATTATACTGTACTTGCATGGCTCACCACTGAGCCTGTCAGCCTCCAGTATGATGAGGTATCTCTGACTTAATTATTCAATAAGTAAGGAATGCTGAGAAAGGAATTTCGACAGCTCACAGTGTTTCAGGGCTATGCCAACTTACATAAGGAGAATACAACCTTTAAGCATCAGTTTTAACATGTCGTATTTTTTGCTTGCCTTTCTTACTGGTTTTTAAAAGAGAGACCTTCGGAGAGTAGTAGATGGTTGAAATTGAGATTTCTATCCTAAAAATAATAATAATTCTAGACAGTCACGTACAAGAAGGACTTGCAGACGTAGGACCGCTCTCTACCCACTAAATAAGAATTTTTTAAAGATTTTAATTCCGAGCTCTTTGCAAATACTTCAGAGGGCTCGTGCCACTGATTATTTGCATTCACTACAGAATATTGTTTTTACCTATAAAATCCCAAGAATCTTCCACCATAAATACATATGAAAATATATGCCAGACTAGCTTCTATCACATTTGTGTTTCTCTTCCTAGAGGGGAAAAAGCTCTGCTCCTGTAATGTATTCACATCATTTAATTTACAAGCTGGTTCATTTCAAGCGGGATCATCTATCAGCAGAGGGGTGAATTTGGGAGCTCTCTCTGAAGACAGATTTCTCTTTAAAATGCAAAATGATTTAGATAGTGGGGCCTGCACTCAACTTCATTTGCTGGAGGTTTTGTGCTTGTTGTTGGGTGTCAGGTATTTCCACTGTTTGGTCTTTTAACATAACTTTCTGCCCACCTCCCTTGTTTAAAAAAATGCAACACTAGGATCCCCCTCGAAGGCTAATGCCTTATCTCGTGCTCCATGACTTGCGTTGATCTTGGTGATCTTTGAATCAGCCAAGTCTTTTGACCACCTTGGGAGCGCTACAGAACATATTTCCCCTAGAGCTTTCCAAGTTTCACAGCATGGCTCGCCTTGGCCAAGGACGAGGTCTGGCTCTCAAAGCAAGCCTCATGCAAATGTGAGCTTAGCAGATGAGCTGGGGACACCAGGTGTCAGTGAAGAGCCACAACTCTGAGAAACAGAAATTTTGATTCCTATGTTGAGAATGAATAATGGGAGAAAAACTAAGGATTGCCTTTTCTCTACTTTTTTTTTTTTCCCTGTAAAACTCTCGAGCTGAAGTGATCTGATTTTCTTAGGCCCTCTCTCACCTCTTTCTTGCCCTAGTTCATCATCTTTAGGATCAAAGCTCCTCTATGATTTTCTAAATCTTTTAGAAAATTGTAGGGACATCCAGTAATCTAGGGCCAGTGCAAGGCAGCTTGCAACCCTCCACCTTCGTGCCTGGGTTTCCCTCTTGTGTAACGACACTAAGAGATTGTCGAGTTGTTCTGGAGATAAGTACCAGATTCCTGGATAGAGATTTAGTTTGATGTTGCCCTTTATACTGATGTCCTCATTTACACACCATTTCCTAATGCATATAAACCTGGCCCTGTGAGGTTCCTGGACATTCACTGATACGGAGACGGAATAGAGCTCCGAGGAGTTTGGAGATCATCTAGTTTCATTTGGGACCTTTACATTTGAGAAGCGGGGGCCCCGAGACATTAAGCGACTTGCACGCGGTCTCCCAAAAAAGTGAGTTAACCAAAGCCAGATCGTCTTTCTGTAGCTTGTGGCCTTTCACCACTAAAGAGAGTCGTCCGTCTGCAGCTAACTTACGCGTCTTGCTTTCTCATCTGTTTGCATACTAACACACCACGTTCTCTTTCCTCCAATGTGCTTTCTAGCACTTGAGAATCACACCCTATGGATCTCTTTGAACTTTTTCTCAAGCTTCTTGGACCGAAGCTCTTCTAATGCGGAGCCAGAGTGGGCCAGACATTCACAAAGAAATGGGCCCCCATCTACCAGTACCCTCTCCATTTTTCTTTTCCTCTAATATGCCCCCCCACCCCTTGCCAATTAAAGCGCTCAGTCCAAACTAACGTGCCCATTGCTCTAAGAAGTGATCAGGACATTACAGAGATTCCCCACACCAGCCAGATCAAATCTGAAGTTAGAGCGTGGCCCAGAACAGGACGGCAACATGTATAGACGTGGAGGAAGTCACAGCAAAGGCGCTAATGAGATTGAAACAAAACAAGCACATTATAACATGTTCACTGCTCCACAGCATCTGTTTAGTTACAGAATTGACAAATTACCAGGACACCCCTCGTTTAGAAAGGGGCTACCTAGCCAACCTCCATCCAGCCATTTAGTCGCTTATGTGCTCACTGGTCTGTCTGAATCTTCTTGCTGCTAGAAAAGATTTGAGTACCAGATCCTAAGGAAACGTCAGGGCAGATCTGTTATAAGTGTTAGTCTTCCTGATGAGATTATCAAACAAGACAGCAAGACAAAAATATTAGTCTGATATTCGTTTCATAAAACTCAGTGTACAAACAATCTATTGTTAAATATTGACAACAGGTTTTTCCCAATGATTTGAAAACAATATTATGGCCACCTTTACCATTTCCTTTTAATTTCTCTGTCTCTCTGTTTCTTAATGTCAAAAGGAAATTATGGAGATTACCCTAATATTCAAATATGTTATAAATATTATCAGAAAGAGAGAGAGAGAGCTAGGCCGTTTCCCCCCCAAATTTTTGGAAATCATTCTACCATACAAGACAGAGAAACTCCGCTGACTATTTTCATACTGACCACATGTCAAATCATACAAGCTCTTTCCCTACTCAGAGGGCAGCTGGAAGGCAAACCAGAACTGTCTTTCTGTAAATTAGCTGTAACAAGTAATTGTGAAGAAGAAAATGTGCATCATTCACAAATTCTCGCGTCAAGTAGCAGACTTCTAACAGGGAGGACCGTGGCCTCTGTCAACACAGCATATTAGAACAATTCCTCGGATTGTGACAAAAGTAGCCAATCTTTCCCCAAATTCAGAAACCAAATTGCAAGCCCTTACCTTGGAGGGCCTGTAAGCTATGAGTCTGTACGATAATGCAGAGCTGCAGGACCAGCTGTGGAGCACTTTCCAGAAAGGTGGCTAGCAAATGCAGCATACTCACATCTGCATACTCATACACCATTTTCCAGTAAAACCTCCATCTGTCATTCTCCCCACTCTGCCGGCTTCGAATACCTAAGTATATGGTGTGGAAATATCTAGAAAGAAAACATGGAGAATAAGAAAGACATGAGTGGCAATTTATAATTCAAACACCCGGGCTGTTTTTCTTTTCTGCAAATCACAATGTGCAAGGACACGTGAAACAATGACTTTGGTGGCTTGTTAATTTCACGTCCAAAGTTGACCATTGAACAGGTACCCTTATTCTTCAAAGTTCACTTTGAGAAGTCACTGCAATCTTTGTGCTTGTGCAAGGTATTCCACTGACTTGCAAAATGAAGAGGGGGTGAAATGTGTTGGAAACACAGGTGTAGAAGGGGTTTACTACTTTGACAATCTACACACATTCTTTCCGGTCAGTTTCTCTATGGGCTCAATGGTATTCAGGAGACGGATTTTTCCTAGGGCTCCACGCAAGCCTGAAGTATTAAAGTGTATGTGCTTGTAAACCCTCCTGATGTCTTTTTAAAAAACGTTTTATTGGGGTGCCTGGGTGGCTCGGTCGGTTAAGCGTCCGACTTCGCGAAGGTCAGGTCACGATCTCACGGTTCGTGAGTTCGAGCCTCACGTCCGCTCTGGGCTGACAGCTCAGAGCCTGGAGCCTGCTTCGGATTCTGTTCGGATCCGGTGTCTCCCTCTGTCTCTGCCCCTCCTCTGCTCGTGCTCTGTCTCTCTCTGTCTTTCAAAAATAAATAAATGTCTAAAAAATGTTAAAGAAAGTTTTATTATTGAAAATTTCAAACATGTACAAAAGGAGAAAAAAAATCGTGTATTGAGCCACCCGGATCAAGCGACTGTCGATACGTGTATGCACAACACACACGTCATTTGTCATTAATACCTCCACTGACTCCCTGCCACCAGATTATCTGGAGGCAAATCCCAGGCATCATGTTATTTCATCTGTAAATATTTTATTAAAGATAACTTACATGCATAAATGCAATACCGCTATTACATTACAAATAAGGATAATTTAGTATTGTCAAATACTTGGTTTTCACGTTTTGCTGATTATCATAATTTCTTTACAGTTTGTTTGAAATACAATCCGAATAAGACCCCTGTGTGATGATTATTTGACATGTATCGTAAGTCGCTTTTATGCCACGGATTCCTCTTCCATTGTTTTTTCATTTCCTGCATATTTTTCACTGTCTTGATCTTGATGATTGCATTCATGAGGTGCGGTTAACATAGCTGTCCTTTTTGTTTTCTTCAGTGAGGTAGTTAGTGTTGATCAGATTCAAGTTTGATCGTTTTTAGCAGGTGAGGTTGAGTACTTTCTTGAGGAGACCCTGCTGTTCTCCTTATGACACCATCATCCACTGTTGATCGTTGTAACGGTGATATCAGAGTCTATCACCCTTAAATTTTTTTTAAGTTTTTATTGAAATTCCAGTTAATGAACATACAGTGTAATCTTAGTTTCAGGTTTACAATATAGTAATTCAACACTTCCATACATAGCTGGGGCTCATCACAGCCAGTGCCCTTCTTACTCCCCATCACCTAATTAACCCATCCCCTCTAGTAACCATTAGTCTGCTCTCTATAGTTAAGAGTCTGTTTCTTGGTTTGCCTCTTTCTCTCTTTTGTTTCCCCTTTGCTCATTTTTTGGGGTTGTTTCTTAAGTTTCACATACGAGTGAAATCATATAGTTTGTCTTTCTCTGACTGACTTATTTCACTTAGCATAATATTCTCTGGTTCCAGCCACATGGTTGCACATGGGAAGATCTCATGCTTTTTAATGGCTGAGTAATATTCCATTGTATAAACATACCACCGTTTCCTTATTCATTCATCAGTCAATGGACACTTGGGTTGTTTCCATAACTTGGCCATTGTAGATAATGCTGCTATGAACATTGGGGTGTAAGTATCCCTTTGAATCAGTAGTTTCGTATTCTTTGGGTAAGTACCTAGTAATGCAATTGCTGCATCACAAGGTAGTTCTGTTTTTAGCTTTTTGAGGAACCTCCATATTATTTTCCAGAGTAGCTGTACCAGTTTGCAGTCCCACCGACAGTGCAAGAGAAGTCCTCTTTCTCCGCATCCTTGCCAACACCTGTTGTTTCTTGTGTTGTTGACTTTAGCTATTCTGACAGGTGTGAGGTGATATCTCATTGTGGTTTTGATTTGTATTTCGCTGATGATGAGTGGTGTTGAGCATCTTTTCATGTGTCTATTGGCCATCTCTATGTCTTCTTTGGAAAAGTGGCTATTTGTGTCTTCTGCCAATTTTTTTAATTGGATTATGTGTTTTTTGGGTATTGACTTTTATAAGTTCTTTATATATTTTGGATACTAACCCTTTATCAGATACGTCATTTGCAAATATCTTCTCCCATTCTGTAGATTGCCTTTAGTTTTGCTGATGGTTTTCCTCGCCGTACAGAAGCTTTTTATTTTGATGAAGTCACAATAGTTTATTTTTGCTTTTGTTTCCTTTGCCTCAAGAGACATAGGTAGAAAGAAGTTGATATGGCCAATGGCAAAGACATTAATTACTGCCTGTGTTCTCCTGTAGGATTTTTATTGTTTCATGCCTCACATTTAGGTCTTTAATCCATTTTGAATCTGTCTTTGTGTATGGTGTAAGAAAGTGGTCCAGTTTCATTCTTTTGGATGTTTCTGTCCAATTGTCCCAACACCAATTGTTGAAGAGACTGTCTTTTATCCCATTGCACATTCTTTCCTGATTTGTGGAAGATTAATTGACCATATAGCTGTGGGTTTATTTCTGGGTTTTCTATTTTGTTCCATTGATCTATGTGTCTATTTTTGTGCCAGTACCGTACTGTCTTGACTACACCTTTGTAATATAACTTGAAGTCCAGAATCATGATGCCTTCAGTTTTGCTTTTCATTTTCAAGTTTGCCTTGGCTATTCATATCACTGTAATTTTGTTGTTGTTTGTTGTTGTTGTTGTTGGCTAGAATACTTCTCCAGTTGTTAGATCAGTGTCTTTGCAGTATGTTTGGTTGACTGAAGCTTATTCTCTAGTAGATCACTTAAGAAGGGTGCATAGGGACAATAGTGTTTGAGTTCTTGCATATTTACAACAGCATGTGCCTATGAATCTTGCCTTGTGTGGGAATAAGTTTCCTAAAATCTCACAATTTGAAATGAAAATTGGTGCCCATTTTTAGAGTCGGTGAAAGAGCCTACCCAATGCAAAGATTCTCCGATACCAAGAGGGGAGGATGGGAGGGATACAGCAGCGAAGTACAAAAGCAGAACAGCTGGGACAACCTTTTCACTGGAGGGTCAGTTTGCTTGGCTGTAAAACCTATGCCTATTCCATACAAGACCCAAGATCTGCAATTTATTTATTTAAGTCCATCAAATCTGTTAATTTCCTGTTTACTAGCATAAACTGTTGTAATGGAAGTCTGATAAAAATCTTATACTCTTTCTCTTATAAACTACCTGAGCTTGTTGTTTGGATGTCCAAAGAATATTTTGTTTCCCTTTGAAAACCTATAGTTTTATTAAAATGTATCTTGATACTGAATATTCTGCACAAGTTTCTCTGGAATGTGGTACATATACTCTTCATTATGTAGTTTCAAGTCTTCTTGATTTATAGTATTGAGATTTATTTATTTATTCTCCATTACTTTGGTTTCCTTCTTTGAGGACTCCTATTTAGTTATATTGTATCTTCTTTATCTTCTGTATCAACCAACTTCCCTGAACTCTTTTAATCTCAAATTACTTAATGATTTCATTTTTTCCTCATTTTGACCTTCGATTTATCTGCTAACTATGGTGTTTGGATAATGTCTTACTCCTTGTAGTTGAGTTTTCATTTTTCAGCTGCTTTCAAAAAAAATGAGAATTCTATATTGGGTTATATCATCTTTCTTGTCAAATCTTAACTTCTTTCTATTTATTTCTGATGCTTTTCTAATTCGGATTTACATCTTTCATAGTTTTTATAATTCTGTTAATTTATTTCAACTCATTTTGAAATATTTGCTTAGGGTTTTTATCTGTTTTGCACATGTGTTTTTTTCCTGGTATGCTTTCATTATCTGCAGGAACATCATCATATTTCCTATTTTCATTTCCTTATAATAGTTTTGATCTTTTTCTCATTGCTAAGTTTAATGAGTTACTTTAGTTTTTATGTAGTTTTAGGAGGGGTCAATGGGCCAGGATAGTTTGGCTGGTTTCATAGCTCCAGAGCTCATTCCTCTGCTGTTCTCACGAAGGAAGAACTTGTCAACTTTCTGACATCAGCTGCCTTTGTTTCTGTGACCCTTCCTTTCCATCTGGGCCTTCTCGTTCATTTCTGGTGGCTGTCCTTGTCCTGCTCAGTTGGAATCTATTCCCAGCAGATTCTCCTTAGTGTGGAGCCTTGTCTTGGAAGGGTCTGCAGTCTGTGGGTAATGAGACTGCTCCAGTAGTATCACATTTAATTGCGTTATGGTCCCCTTGGACTCATCCTTGCACTGGATCATTGAGAACACACTTCTAGGCCTTTCTTCCTCTCCTGGAAGATTGGATATTCCAGTGAGTGGCTGTTGGGGATTTGGAGGTTCTCCTGTTCTTAAGGTCTTCCCTCTGCCTCTTCCTACATAGTTGCCGATACCACATGGCTCTTACGAACTGTCCCGAATTTGTCCCTTGGTAATGATGGGGGTATCTCAGCACTGAGCTTTATTGCGGGTATTGCAATAAAACTTCAGTTTTGCTCTGCTTATTTTAATGGGATCGTTTTGGTAGATTCAAAAACTATGCTGCCACTGCCACTGCATTTACAGAGCAAGAGCATTTTAAAACACAAAAGCAGATTTAATCATTCCCTGGGGCCTCGGATTGCTCTCTATCAAGTATAAGATGAAGTCTGTAGAGCACTGCTCACAGGGACTTTCATGAACAGATCCCTGTGTTCTTACCACTCCACAGCTGCTGCTTGTGATTAGCCTGGTGCAATGCGCTGGCACCCCCTTTCTCAGATTTCCATGTGCTTTTCACAAGCTCATTCTTTTCTTGGAGTGCCTTTCTTGCTTCATGGACTGGCAAACTCACTTGTGAACTGACCAGATCTGTCCAGCGATCACCAATAATCACTCACTCTCCTGTGCTCTCCCTGTGTGTATTACTTCCTTAGGGCTTTAACAAAGTCCCACAAACTGGTAGCTTAAACCACAGAAGTGTATTGTCTCCCAGTTCTGGAGGCTAGAAACCCAAGATCAAGCTGTTGGTAGGGTTGGTTCCTTCTGAGACTGTGAAGAAGACTCTGTTGCCTGCCTCTCCCTTAGTTTCTGGTGGTTTCCTGGAACTCTGTGGTGTTCCTTGGATTGTGGATGCATCACCCCACTCTCTGCTTTCATCACATGGTGATGGTCTCCTCACATGGTCTCCTCCATGTCTCAGTCGGAATTTCTCCTTTTATAAACGTGCAGTCGTATTGGATTAGGACCCACCCTAATGACCTCATCTTAACTTGGTCATCTGCAAAACCTCGTAGTGTTTTCAAATAAGATCACATGCTCACGTAGAGGATGTTAGGACTTCAACATCTTCTAGGGGGACACAGTTCAACCAATAGCACTCTTCTCTTGATTTTGATCTTGTTTACCCTATGACCTCTCCTCCTCTGTTCCAAATCTGCATCTCCCACTCCAGCCCTCCCCTGAAATCCAACCTGTATGTCCATCTGCTTTCCAGGTTTCCAATAGGCATATAAAAACAAATATATTCAAAATGCTTGATTAGCTTTTCTTCTAAATTTGTGCCATCTCATACATAATAATCTATACTGCCATATATTCAGTCATCCAAGCTACAAGCCTAGGGAGTCATATGAGGCTACTACCCCTCCCTTACCCCTTATATATGATAAAAGACTATGTTCTGGAACGCTATCTCCTTAATGTATGTTCTCCTCTGTTTCCTAAAGTCTGAGTCTCTGGGTTTCTGTTTTGGTTCTGTAACCTACCACAGTATGACCTTAGATTTGACATCTTTCTGCCTCAGCCCTTCCATCTCTAAAGGCGGAAGAGAACAGCACCAATTGCATAGGCTGATCTGAGAAGGAAATGAAGTAAACACGAAGGTCTTAGCACAGAGCCTGGTAAATAGTAAGCATTCAGTAAAAGTTAGTTCTTACTTTTAATCAACTTTGGATTCTCTAGTGGACCCATCACCGTGCTTCTAGGTGTATAAACTGAATCTAATTCTGCCATCTTTTTAAAAATCTTTTTTCATGTTTATTTATTTTGAGAGAGAGTGCGTGTGTGAGTCGGGGAGGGGCAGAGAGAGACGAAGAGAGAATCCAAAGCAGGCTGCGTGCTGTCAGCACAGAGCCCGACACGGGGCTCAATCACATGAATGTTGAGATCATGACCTGAGGCGAAATCAAGAGTTGGAAGCTTGACCAACTGAGCCACCCAGGCACCCCCAAATTTTTGCCATCTTAAAAACCTCAGTGACTCCCCATTGCCTAGAAAATATACAGTGAACTCAAGCAGTGAAAGACAGTTAAGGCTTTTAGTTTATCCCTTCTAGCCTAACTTTTGGCTTCTGTACCCTTCACCCCCCCCTTCCTATATCCTGTGTCCTGCCATATTCAATCACTTCTGCTCCTTGGCTATAAATTCACGCCTCAATACCTTTGTTCCTATTTTTCTCTTGCCTGGAAAGTTTCTCCACACCCTTTAACACCCTGGAATTTCTATTGTTTTATGAGTCGAATATCATCATTCCCTCACCCTCTGTGACCACCCAGGAAGCCGTTCCACTGTTTGTACCCCAACTATATTTAGGCGGACTTTTGACCAGAGTAATTACCATTATTTTGTATTTGTTCATGTGTGAGTTCATCTCACATTCCAAATATAAACCCCTGGAGAGAAAAGAATGTCACTGTTTTTGTGCCCCTACGTCTAGCTCAGTTTCTCATGATTAATAGGCACTCAGTTTACTTCACGGCATTTTATTCCTTCAATGAATATGTATTAAACACATGCAATGTTTGCAATTTTGTATTTTTCTGTAAGGGGGGGGGTGGCAGCCACTGTCCAGTTTTGAGCAAAAGAGTGAGAAATCTGACTTACATTTTAACAAAATTGCTTATTGTGTGAAAAGGAGAGGGCAGGGGGGCAAGGGGGTAGAGAGGGACATCAGCTGGAAGACTATTGCGATCATCCGGGCGAGAGAAGACTCGGATTTTCACTAGACTGCCAATGGCATTGGTGGTAAAAAGGCGTCAGAACTGGATAACGGTGAAGAGGGCACCGACACCCTCTGCATGTTGAGTGAACAAATGAATGATTTCAATGCTCAACCTTCTTGCGATTATCACAGAAGGTTAAAATCCAGGACCCCCATGGCATTGACAAAGGCAGTAAAGCTCCCACAAATGCCTCCCGGTGTTCTTTCACTGCCAGTTTTCACCTGCGGAGGAGATTATGCATCCTCTAAACTCTCCAGCCACAGGCTAAAAAGCCACAAATGGATCTCCCTGGTCCGTGGCCCATGGGGACTGAACTCTTCTGGCGCAATGAAACATTTGTTTTGTTTTGCTTTGTTTTGTTTGGTAACACCGGGAGCTCTCAGTGAACCTGATGGCGGTGGTAGGTTTGTTCCTAAGGAACACAACGAACAGGTAATCTGGCCTTCGGGAGTTTCATATAATAGGACACAAAAATCTAATCTTCCGATAATGCACATACAGAGTTGAAATACCTACAAACCCAGAATAGTAAAAACAAAACAAAACAATTTTAAGGCCAAATGAGCTGTATATGTAAAGGCAGAAAGATGGGGGTGGGGAAAGCCCTATGTCGCGATAATAAATGCCTTTGCATATGTAGTTCCCTTCACCTGGAAGTATTTTGCACATTCATGTTACGTTTTCTTGGAATGGCCTTCCCTCTTTTCTCCACTAAGGAAACTTAATGTTTGTGGTTTAAAACTCTGGTAATACATCTCCCCTCAGAATACCTTCCTCGGTGACCCGCAACCAAGAATCCTTCCCTGCACCTGACTTCGTGCCTACCTTTAATACTGCGGGTATCTCACTGTATTAAGATTATTTGCTTCTATGTTGGATTCCATTCAGCACTATTTTTGTCCATGCAAGCGTTCACAAATGTGTGCTCAATTGAATTGGGGGGGAGAAAACCTCAAATTGTATTTCTTTATAATTAGTTACTTCGATGAGATTAGTAAATAGCCTACGTCACATCAATTTTTGCTTCTGGTTGGAAGGACACAACAGTTTATGATATTTAACTAATAGTCCCCCTGTTATGAATATTATGTAGTATCAGGATAGTGTTCTCCTTTCTCTAAATCAGCTGTGATAGCCATCAGGAGTGTCATGCCCATAACTTGGTCATGAGGAAATGTCAGCTTGGGTTTTTCTCAAGTCTGTGCTCTGAAAAATGGCGAGAATAAAAAGGCTTTGCAACCACAATCGGATTTCTTCCATCTTGCCAATGTGTTAATTGTATAACATACTTTGGTCATATGATTTTTTGTGACTTATTTTTCATCTGCTACCAGAAGGAGAGGTTGAAATAGAAGAGAAACATGGACTATGAGTCACACATCTTCCCATTTATTCCTCACGGTAAGAAAAATTTGCCCCAGGTGAGTGGGAGATGAAAACATAAATTTGTGTTTCAATGTCATATTCTTTCCCCTCTGCCATTGCTACCTCCGATATGGGCTCTGTTGACTCCTGCCTTCCAGCTGTAAAATAAGCCCCCAAGAGAAGTCTTCAGCTTTTCAACTTTTGCTCAACATTTGACCACCATCATGGAATTCCACATTGTACACCCGCAGCACATATGGCAGGAGCTTTGACTTCAGGGAGATCTGCTTCTGTGATAATTTACTTCTCAGGACAGGAAATTCCATCCATGTTGACAAAAAGCCCCAGATAGCCCTCTACTAACTGCTAATGTCACCTGTTCTAGAGACAAACCATCAGTGCAGAAAGCAAAGGAAGTCTGGTGACATTTATCATTCAATTCCAACAAATGGATAAAGATGTTGAGTTGTTTAAAGAAGCCAGGCTAGCCTTCATTATGTTTTCTATCTAGTAAACTACATAGGAGACTGCGAAGTACATACAGAGAAGTAGACCCAGGAGTCCCTTTTCTACAGAAGTTTAGAACAATGTGGGGCTTGAACTTCCTGACAGGCTGCTGTGAGGGTTGAATGGAGGATGTGTCTTACACACGTGCCTGGTTCACGATAGGAAGGTTGCTGCTCTCCAAGGTTATTGATGCTCTGGATTCTTCTAGAATGTTCATCTTTTTGATGCTCTGAATTCTTCCAGAATGCTCATCTTTTTAACCCTAGTAACTGAAGGTAGTTTTTTGTCTTCAGCTCTTCTCATTTTCCTTAGGCATTTTATTCTTGGGAGTATTTCCACCACATTGGATTTGGCCTTTGGCTGGTTTTCCAGAGGGGCAGATGAAAAAGAGGGCCACTCTACTGCAACACGAGACAATTCCTAGACCTTCTGAGTATCAAAGGAATCCCGGTGGGGGTCCACAAGGGGAGTGGAAGGACTCACTAAGCTTTTTCTTCTTAGGATTTGGCTTTGCTGTGTTGATAAAAGAAAGGTATCTCTGAAAGGGGCAATGGTGACCAGGGAAGTGCATAGTAATGAAAGCCTCGATACTTTTTAGATGTTCATACACACGGCAGGGAGGATTCATAGAAAGCCATGTTTATAGTTAAAAATTTAGCCTAATTACCAAAGCGTTTCATGTAAGAGGTAAAAAAAAGTTCCAAAGCTTTAGCCTTGAGGATGAAACACGCCCTACGCACGAGAGAGCAGTGGCTTTAACTCCACAGCTCTCATTAGTGCTGATGGGAGATGTTCCCAATAAAAGCCCACTCTGAAATATCAACGTGTTCTGCCTGCTCCTCGAGGTAAATACGCTCGGATGACATTTGCCGCTCTTACTGTAGGACTGATTCATTTTCTGGGAGGCTCATTCTTCTTATTTGTTGCCTGGGGAAGTGTGCTACGAGAAGACACAGTTTTCCTTAACATCACAAAAGGTCACCAGGAATTCTGCACCGGCTTTATCAACATAATGTCGGTCCACCAATAACAGCCGGATTTTGTAATTTCCTCAGCTTTCTTGAGGCTGTGCACAGCAACGCATCTACCTGACTCCCACCATGCTGCACCCCCAGGCACCCACGTATAACCCAGCCCCTCTACAACACACATGGACACCAATTTTTCGGGGGATTCCCACTGAGCTGAAATGCTCAGCTCCTTCTTGTCAGTTTCCAAGTGCAAAGAGCCACCTGGGCTAGCGTCTCAGCCTCCCACATGGCCAACTCAGACCTAAACATAACGTGGCAAAAAAGCAATCGACGTGGGGGTGGGGAGAGGGGAAAGTCCACACATTCGTCATGTCAAGCATTATAAATGCATTCAATCTGACACGTAGCGTGACTGAGATCTTTCAATCATCTGTGCGGAAAGGAGCTGTGTGTAACTGTTGTTTCAGACAGTTCATATCCGAGTGAATACTTCAGTCCTTAAATAATGTTTGATCAAGTGCTCACTACCGGTATGTCGCGAGTGGAATCAGAAGTCATGACTAGCTATGAGGGTACTGTGCCTACATATTCTAATACGGAATTATTTTTGTATCTCCCAGCACATTAAACGGTTCCGCTGCTAAGCGCTGTTATTTCTACCACCTGAAAAATGCAGAGCAAAATCTGTGCAGAAGAGTTTTAAAGAAACAACATGAATAAACAGTAATTCCAGCAAGTGGTAGTTTCCTGTGGCTTGGCTACAAAGCTTTACACTAGGAATGTATATACATTTACAGCACACACACACACACACACACACACACACATACAGGTGTATATATACACACATGTACGCACATCTCAACACTAGATGCTGAGAAGTAACAAAATAGTATGGCTTCTTGTCTTAAGAAGCTCGTTCGTGGAGGGGTGCCTGGGTGGCTCAGTCGGTTAAGCATCCGACTTCGGCTCAGGTCATGATCTCACGGTGTGTGAGTTCAAGTCCCGCGTCGGGCTCTGTGCTGACAGCTCGGAGCCTGGAGCCTGCTTCGGATTCTGGGTCTCCCTCTCTCTCTGCCCCTCCCCAGCTTGCACTCTGTCTCTCTCTCAAAAATAAATAAACATTAAAAATTTTTTTTAAAAGAAGAAGCTCTTTGGTGGATATGTTAAACAATAAGGGCACACCACAGCACCTTTTTTTTTTTTTTTTAAACACCAGAATACCAGGCCTCAATTTATGCTGAACAACAGTCAAGATGACTAAAAGTCCTGGCCTATATGCCCATGGTGGAAGATTTTCCTAGTGGTGATTGTTTTAAAATCAGGTTCTATTTCCCATCCATCACCCAAAGGGGTGGGAGCGTAGGAGGGGTGGTGTGTGTGACAGGTGAAAGAATGAATTGGATGACCTTGCACTTGACAAACACTAGGGGTCACAGCTATCAGAGGACAGTCTGGGCTGCTCCTCCTACCCCCTCCCCCAGGGGACCAGGGTGAGGTGTCACCTCACACTGCAGAGACACCTCCTCAACACCCACCCTGCTCTGTGTTGTCACCCAGGCCTGGGTGCGTCATCTCTCCCAAACCAAGGGGCGTGTTTGCAGCCAGCCTCTCAGATGCCTGAGAAGAATATCCGCGGTAAGAAAGACAGGGGAGTGCGCTCAGGATCTCCCAGGAAACCCTTGACAGGGACAAGAAGTCCAGAACCTTTTCTTCATTTCCTACACTTACTTTTTTCCCCCAAGGGCAACACTTGCCTCTCCAACTAACGAGAGTTTGCATTTCTCTGCATATATTTGACCCCCGAGCTGTGTTCCTGTCACCTCTATCTCCTGTTCAGAAAAGGAGAATTAACGTGGGTCCTCACAGAACAGCACGCAGGTACTACTGTGTGTTATGGTACAGAACATCCTCGCAGGGCGTTATCTTATACCCAGTAAAATCGCACTTACTTGGCATCTCAAAAAACTTCTTAATTATTTGTATTGTTCTGTGAAAGTAAACCTTACATGTGAGACAGGGTTATTTTTGTGTTGTTTAAAAAAAATTGTCTTTTAATGTTCATTGATTTTTGAGAGAGACAGAGACAGAATGCGAGTGGGTTAGGGGCAGAGAGAGAAAGGGAGACACAGAATCGAAGCAGGTTCCAGGCTCTGAGCTGTCGGCACAGAGCCCGACGCGGGGCTCGAACTCACGGACCGCCAGATCATGACCTGAGCCCAAGTCGGAGGCTCAACAGACTGAGCCACCCGGGCGCCCCTGTGTTGTTTAATTTTCACACATACCTCTCAGGTAGTTAATGTATAAATAGGCACTCTTCACATATTTCCTCAAATCTAGAGTAGGAGAGAACAGAGTTGTTTTCTCTACAAAATAGTTTCCCCTAGAATGGGCATCCCAGTCAGGGCCTCTTGGGACACATGGTACATTCAGCTGAAACAGGAAAGAAAGCTGTTGAACTTGAAAGGAAGTTCCTTTACTCATTCTTAACACCTCCTACCAGGTGTTAGGCCCTCAGAACGATGCTTTTCTCCCCAAATGATTCTTAGAGTTCTAATATACTAATATTTTCATAGTAAAATATGTGTTAAAATGGAGAAGAGTGGCTTGGAGAAAATATAGCATGCTATTGACATGGTATAACTTTTTTTTTAAAGTATGAAATTTATTGTCAAATTGGTTTCCATACAACACCCTACATGCTATAGCTTAAATTCAAGCCTTCCAATGATTAAGAGACTACTGGCAGAAATTATTAATGATATTTAGAAGACAGAGGGTAACAGAACATTGGTTCTCACTCCTCAGGAAACAGCGATTGTGATGGAATCAGAACCTTCATGTTAAGCTCTGCTGGATTGATTTTATGACAAGCGAAGAAAGTTCCGTGTGTGTGTGTGTGTGTGTGTGTGTGTGTGTTTTATTCTTTTGAAAATATAATGCTTTGCAGTTTTTATATCCTTGACTTTAGCAGACTTATGGACATGTATGGTTTTAGAAGTTAACCGAAAAATCCATAGGTCTGGGGCATCTGATGAATCACATCCATTGAGTGGCCAAGTGGGAAGAAAAGAGAATGAGGGGGCCAACCGAGGACACCTTGTTATAGTTCAGGGTGTGCTGTGATCCTGGGTGGCTCTGGGGTCCTGTCTGGAGTGTCCTCAAGCAGACATACATTATAGGGATCGATTTTACCATCACCATTGAATTCTTATAGCTGTTTGGGTCCAAATGCAATCATGTCGCAATCTCGTTAACATACTTCATTATGGTTTACATTGTTGTTATTATAACTTTATTATTTACTTATTCATTTATGCAGAATCTTGGCAGAATTCGATAACATAAAATATAGTGCTGTGGAAAGAGAGGGGAACAAAAGAACTGTGGGTCTGGATGGAGTGGGTCTGAAATATTTCAGTGTTTGTGCATAGGAGATCTTTGTGTCGTGAGCCGTCAGGTTTCACTTTCCACTGAGGCCATCGGTTGTGCCCGTGTGGCAAGATGCTGAGATGAGAACATAAGATGTTTGCTGACTCCAAGCTTACAGTGGCTGGTTTAGTCTAGAGTTCATCACAGCCTCACCCCAAGCACCTAATTCCCGAGACGGGATTGCTAAAAGGCTCCAGAGGCCAGACTTTTGGAGACTGTGATGTCAATTCAGCAGGAAGAAAGCAGAGGACCTTCCTAAGACTGGGGAGTTCCCTTAATGGAGGTGCTGACATCACAGAGGTGGTGACAGTACAGAGTGGCTCGTGGGGATGAGTCAGGAAAGGGGGAACACCTTTCTCTAAAATGACGGACATAATTCTTTCCTTATCCCATTTGTTCGGCAATCTGTGTGCTCAACTGTTTTTAATACCCCAGGGATAATTGTCATAGGACAATTGGCAGTAAGAATTTGGCAAGTAAGATGTGAGGAAACAATATGGTAAACGTGGCTGGGGGTGATCCTTTATCCAAATAATCTAACGGCACGTAGAGTCCCGTTCAGGAATACTGCAGTCAAAGCTTCCAGGACCACCTACAAGCCAGTAACTATGGAAATTGTTCCTTGGGGATTGTGCCCACAAACAAAAAGTTCGGTGTTTCCAAAAGCAAAGTCCCCTTTGCTTATAGTAATGAATTCAGTGGCCCATTCATTCATTCATTCATTCAGCAAGTATTTATTGAGCACTAGTTCAGAGATAGGCACTTGTTTTAGCTCTGGGAATATAGCAGGGAATGAAATAGGTACTTGTATTCTAGTGGGGGAAGACAGACAATAAGCAAAATAAACAAGTAGAAGATAAAATATACAATTCACGCCGAGTGCCGAGGAAAAAAATAAGCCAGGAAGGAGGGTAAGGAATGTCGGGGTGCTTGTCAATGTCAATACAGCCAGGGAAATTTACTAGAGAGATGAATCTGAGTCAAAATTCAAAGGATGGAAGAGAGGTAAGCCCTCTTCACTTAAAACCTAAAGAAGAAGATTCCAGGCAGAAAGGACAGGAGGTACAAGGAGCTAAGGTGGGCATATACCTAGTCCATTCCAGGAGCACCAGATAGATAAAAATGAGCAAGGGGGGAGTAGTAGGAGATGGGATCAGAGAGGAAACGAAACAGCCTGATCACAAAGGGCCTGCTGGGGTCTGTACGGACCGTCTAAGTGAGAGGAGAAACAATCTGAGGGTCTGAACAGGTGACAGACGTGGTCTGGCCACCATTTCACAAGGATTTTCTGACAGCTGTGCTGAGACCAGGATGAAGGGAAGTAGGTAGAATCAGGGAGGTTACTGTAATAACCTTGGCAGGTGATGATAGTTGTGTGGACCTAGATAATAGCCGTGGAGAACGATGTGGCCTCTGGTGTTCATTTAGAAGTTGGGGCCAGTGGGAGTTGCTCTGATCAAACGCAGGTGTGAAAGAAAGAGGAAACAATGTTGATCCCAAGATGTTTGCCCTGAGCTCCTGCCAAATGGAGTTGACATTTACCGAGCTGAGGAAACTGAGGTAAGCGACTTGCTAGATGATGATGAGCTTCAGACATGTTAATTCTGAAATGCTTCTTAAACATTCAAGCAGAGATCTTGAGGAGGCCATTGGGTGTGTCGGGAATTCAAGCCCAGTCTGAGGATGATTTGGGAGGCGTTACAGTATTTAAAGCTACAAGATGAGATCATCCTCCCTTGGAGTAAAGTTGTGCCAACCTTAATCATCTGCGTGCCTCCTCACTAGGCATGGGTTTCATGCCCCTCATGAGAGAGTTTTACTTCAAAAGGCACCATGCCTAAATACCTCAGGTGATCCTAGGGGCAGGGGATTCTCTCAGGGAAGTGTGAATGCCCAGGAAGTCACTCCTTTCTCAAGTCCTGGAGTGGGAAAGAAGTCTCCCTAAGCCAGGGGGTCGGGGGGCACAAGGGTTGTCTACCCAACAGACCACAGTGTTATTTCAAACTCCTAGAAGAAAGCTGGATAGTGTGGCTTTGAAATTAATGTGATGATAAATTGTCCATGATGTCTAAACCTAGATGCAATTTTGGTCATCTTTTTTCAATTGATATGCTGGTGAAAATGACACAGTTATATTCAGAAAGTTCTTCCTTACAGAGTAGCCAGAAATGGCTGGGCTTCCCCTTAAAGGGAAGAGAGAAAACACAGAGAATCCAAGGCACCATCATGGCAAGTGTGTGCTGGCGTGTTGATGTCCTGCCCATGGTCCCTTGTCACCCCTGCCCTGGTACATGCTGAGGGTTTTCTCTCAACCCATATGCAAGGCAGCATGGAGGTGGCTGAGGAGTTAGTGCCCACGGTCGGCTCTCTGCCAACGACAAGGCAGAGTGGTTGGTTGGATAAATACCCCAGCTGCTTCGCGTAATGTAATTCTTAAGGGTGTGTTCTCTACCGCCTCAAAGAGACCCTCGTGGCTCATGTCCCAGCTGCCCACAGTGGTTACCTACTCATTCATGTACACTCTGATGACTGCTTTCCCTTCCCTTCCTGTCTGCTTCCCCACTCCTATTGGTACTTCCCGGAATTGCCTCCAAATAAACCATTCACACTTAAGCCCCCCTCTTAATTACAACACCTCTTCAGAGCGGCACCCCCAATGAGGCACCTCCTCTGGACACCAGTCCTCCAAATATACTAGTGGCATCATATCAGTGACATGCCCACTAGCCCCACAGTGGCTCCCGAGTTTCCTGTTGTGTCTCGATTACTCTGCCAAACACTCCACGCGGTCTCTGATCAGGTCCAACTTCGCAGCTCATCTCATTGTATGGCAGTGTCCATGTGACCCACGTGGACCTCCTTCACAGCCCTGCATGCCTCCTTCCTTCCTCCCTTGGTGTCTACCCACGTTAGTTCTCCCTGAACGAAGTGCCCAATCAAATCTGAGGGCGATTCCCCCAGGCTTAGCCCAAGCTCTCTCCAACTGCTGTTCCTACCACAGTGATTTGAAATTCTACTGAATTCTCTCAGCACCAAAAGTCTCGATCCCCAATGATCCCTAATCCACGCCTGAAAGTGTAAGTTTTGTTTTGCGTGCTAACTCTGATCCACTGCAGGTCACTGTGTTGAGAAGGATTCTGAGCTGGTCTTTGAGGTCCTTGGCATTAATTAGTGGAATCTGCCATGTGATAAGCAATAGCTAATGCAACCGATATTTGCTCAAATTCCTTCTTGTGGTGTTTAGTTTTGACTCATTAAATTATAAGCCCCTCCAGCTGGTTATTCTGTGATATTTATATTCTTCCTCCTTTGAGCCTATCCAACTTATCAGTCTAAATGTAGATTCATTAATCTACATGAATTATGGGGTTCAAATTCATATACACATACATACATGCATACATATGCATGCCCTTGACTTCGGCTCAGGTCATGATCTCACAGTCTGAGAGTTCGAGCCCCACATCGAGCTCTGTGCTGATAGCACAGAGCCTCCTTAGGATTCTCTCTGTCTCCCTCGCTCTCTGCCCCTCCCCAGCTCGTGTGCTCTGTGTGTCTCTCTCTCTCAAAAGAAATAAATAAACGTAAAAATTTTTTTTTAAATAATAAAATAAAACCAGTTTTCTCATCTTTGAGCATTCTGCGACACAGACCTACCTCCTGTGCCATATCACATTTGGTTATCAACTAATGCTTCCTAGCCAATTTTCCTTAGAATCACAGAATAAGTCCAGAGGGAATGGTCGTGTATGCTCATTCTTTCAGAATATAATTTGAGCTGTTCTGGTAATTTATGAACTGAAGTTGTACATTGTGCTTTGGACTCAATTCGGCAGGATCAGTGGTCAGTGAGACTTAATTTTGTGTTTTAAATCATAGGGAAAAAATCCCACTGATGTCACACTTTATTTAGAGGATGGCTTGAGCTGAGGAAAAAATAATGTTAGCAAAAATCCAACACATTCTTAGAGGCCTTCCCTGGACCTCTATTGTGCTTTATGGAAACGTGATTCATGATGATGTATTAACTATTAAAGCACATGTAAGGCTTAACTGAAATTTATAGGACAGCTTTACTTAATTTACTGTCTATCACATAATTTTGGGCATGCTGCATAAATAACAAAAGACTGCCTACATCCTTCTGTTGTTTTACCATAGCCCAGCATTAAAATTAAACTTGCTGACCTAAAAAAAAAAAAAAAAAAAAAAAAAGGAAGGTGCCATGCCACCCAGACTTGAATTTGCAACTTGGGTTTTGACTGGCAGCTGAGGGGCAGGACATGGAACCCGTCCGAGAGAGGTACGATGGTGTACGTGAGCAGTTTCGAGGTTCCCTTCTATTACTCAGTTTTCTGGAAAGAATGCACATGATCAAGCAAAGGGAATTAACTTTCTGCCTAAAATACACAAGCATTAGGTTAGATGCTTTATATGCTTTCTTAGTTTTCTCAGATGCTTTATGAAGTGGTGTTGTTTACTCCCTTTGATCCAGAAAGGATCCTTGCCATAAGACGCTTGGGTCATTTAGGAACGTCATAAAGCCGGTGGGCAGTTGAGCGGACCGTAGACACTATTTCTCCAAGACCCAATGCTATGGAGCCATAACGAGACCAACTTCCATAGAATCCTACAATCACCAGACAACCCCAGGCTTCCAGTCCAGAAAAATGTGTCAGCTACCCGTGCCTAAATTGCAACTTGGTTTTCTGATATTAAAATGTATTGGGGTCAAAACTCACTAGTGTTTTAAATATAGAGTTGAACCTGATATGCTGTGTGGTTCAAAGCAGCCTGTGAGTTTCCAGAAGGCAGCGCTGGGATTCCTCCCATGGGTCCTGACACTAAGCAATCTGCTTGTCAACAGCTACATGAGACAGTTCAATTGATTGATTGATTGATTGATCGATTGACTTTGTCACAAACAAGCATGGTTTTCTTGAGCCTGTTTTCAAAACCGCCTGTATAAATCCAAAGTATCCAAAAATCCAACCATAGGGCTTGGCCTGGCTGAGGTGCTCCCAGACTTCAAGTGTTGAGGATTCTGTTTGCCTCCGCTCACTACACTCTGCATGCTTCCATGGGTCTAGGCCAACTGCACTGTAGCCACGGCTGAGTTCTTGGTGTCACACAGGATAACCGAATAGCACCTTGTCGGGACCACAGTCTTTGGTCACTCTTGGGGTCACCCTCGATGAGGGAGGACCGGGGGAGTCGCTGGATAAAAGCTCTCCTTTTCCCTCACCTGGATGAGCCCAGGTGCACTTGCCCACAATGGCGGTCAACTTGACAAAGTGCCCCGGGCTGGCAGTCCCTGCTTTTTTGTCTCCCACTCAGGTTCTCTGGGACCACCTCCCCGAATAAACCCCATGCATACTCGTTCTTGTCTCAGACACTGCTCTCTGGGGGTCCAGGCTAAGATATTTACTATAAGTGAATCTACAGCTTTATTTTTCTCGTCAGGGACTGTGTGGGAATTGGGGACTAGGTAAGTGACAGTTGCCCAGACTGAAGATGCAAACTTTGTAACAAAATTTGGGAAAGAAATTAGCATTTTTAAAACCATCTTTTTTTTTTTCATTTTTAAGAGCAGATCTCTTCTAAATCCATATGACTTTCCATTTTTACAACACCTGACGAGAGTCGCGCATTTTCACTTATTGTTCCATTAAGTTTATTGTAAAGGCCACGCCAAACCAGCCTATTTCTGTAATCAAGTTTTTTTTTCTAAGCAGCTCAAGCAAGAGACAATACTGGAGACATACTGTTCATTATGAAAGAAAGATACTTCATATTGAATATGGCAGCATATGGAGGTAATCGAATGTCACTTGTTTGATTTTCTTAGAACACAGGGACAAAAATGCCCTGATTTTTCTATCAAGAATAAGAAAAACTTATCCTATTCTCAGAAGGATCACTGGATTCAGAGATGAGAAAAGCTAGCAAAGGTTTTCCTTTAGAAAACCTTCATCCAACGCATTTCACTGATGTCTCAGGTCATGTGACCCTTTCACAGTCACTCCCTTTGTACCTGCTGATTTACAGAAATACCCATTTATTTTACTATTATCCCTTCTACCACATACAAATTCCCTTTCTTATCCCCTCCCTTCTTTCCTCTCTTCCTTTTACTACCTTTGGTCTTTTCTTCACGTCAGTATTGAAAATAGGTTATGCCCTACCTAGATGTTTTCACTCTTTTCCGGAATAAACTGAAAAAGAAGAATAAGGAAACACAGCATGGTATATTCCTAAGCAGCCTTCATTATACATTTAAGGACCTCAATTACTGATTGAGAGACATGGCCTCGGTTCATAAAATATCATAAAGAAATATCAAATTATATACAGGCCTCTTGAGGTAAAAGAGGAGGATGAGGAAAATGAGAAAACTAGTGAAACAAAAAGCATGATTTGATCAGTAGCGTATTCTAATTCAAGAGTCCAATTCGGGTTCCAGAAACTTCCATGTTGACATTTCTAGGAACTATAATTTCTTTTCTGTTGAAAGGCAAACCTTGGTGGTAGGAGACACTAAGACCCTTCTCAGTGATGAGATCACATTGACTCTGCATCTACTATTTCCCACTGAAATCCCAAATTTATTGATTGTGGTCCCATTCACTTTTGGGTAAGAGCTGGGCATGAGGTAACTGCATCACACAGGAATGTTTGAGACCTAAATATAAAGCATGATACTTGGTATGTATGCAAAAAAGTGTCAACATTTCCATCAGTGGTCACTTGCAAATATAGGATTGTCTGCTTTATAGAGCTTAGCTATGAAATCGATATGTTCACTACTTCATTTGTTTAATAACAGAATGAATATTCATTGTGAATCTGATGTATACACACCACTATGCTAGTCACGGAGAGATCTGAAAATGACTAGCAAATGGTTCTTGACCTCATGCTGTTTATAATTTAGTAATAGAGCACTGAAATGTACTCCTGAAAATTCTAAATCAAGTATTTACATATACTCTGGAATCTCTCTCTCTCTCTCCTTCTCTGGTCTCCTTTCCCTTCTTCCTGTAGTCAGTCATTAAAACGAGTTCATGTTCATTCTCTTAATTGGTATTTGTTCTTAAAAAACTTTTCATTCAGAAATAATTTTAGACTCACATAGAAGTTGAAAAGATAGCACAAAGAATTCCCATGTGACCTTCCCCTCATTTCCCCCAAAAGGCAACATCTTACATAACGTTAGTATAGTTATCAAACTAGGATGTTGATATTGACATTGGTGGAATACTCTTAGCTAAGCCACAGACCTTGTTTTGGGTTTTACCAGCTTTTACAAGCACCCTGTTTTTCCTTTTTTGGTGTATAATTTTATAAAATTTTATTGTATGTGTAGATTCATCTAACTACCATCACCATCATGCTAAATAAACTCCCTTGTGTTAGCCATTTATAGTTACACTCAACACGAAACCTAACTCTGGCAGCCACCGATCTGTCCTCCATAACTATACTTTACAGAAACGAAATCATTTTTAGATTCCTTCTCGTCCATCTAAATTGTTATGTGTGTCAGGGATTCATTTCTTTTTATTGATGAGTAGTACTCCATTTTATAAATGTACCATGGTCTGTTTGGGCATTTAACCTTTGAAGGACTTTTGGATTATCTTTAGGTTTTGGTGATTATGAATATACCTGCTGTAAATGTTCAAATACAGGGTTTATTGTGAATGTGAGTTTCCTTCTTGAATGACTAGAAGTGGGATTGCTGAGTCATATGGTAAATCTATGTGTAACATTCTAAGACATTGGCCTTTATTCTTGCAATTGTTCTGTTGGCATGCATCTGTGTATTAAGTGCCATTGTGCTAAAGATAGTTTACTTCTCTTTTTCGCCCAGTACCATGTTTTTAAAATCCATAGGTATTGCTATGTGATTATCTAATTCACATAAAGATTATTTCCTTTAATTATTGCCTAGTATTGCGAGGAAGATCCCTACCTCAAAGAATACTATAATTCGTCATTTTGTAAAGCAAATGGTTCTTTGGAAACAAATATGCCCCATAAATAATTTGTTCAGTGAATTTAGGTTTCTACTTATTGGGTTTTCTTATTGTGTCTCTTTATTGCCTCTGGGCTTGCTTCATTGTTTTGCATATTGATGAAAACATTATCAGGTATTAATAGCAGCTGTCTAAGGTTGGGTCCTGTTTATGCATACAGTAGAGTCTCTATGTCATCTAAGAACTTTCTAGAGTTCATAGCAACAGAGCTAACCACCCATGCAGGGAGTAGCATCATAGACCCATGTTCCTTCTGTAGGCTACTATCAAGATCAAAACAGCTGATCTCAGGATCTATTCATCCCAAGCCTATGGCTGAAGGACCATGAAAATAAGAAGTAACCCAGGATTGGTATCGTCATTAACAAAGGGCACCCCCAAATTAACTATGGAACACAAGTACATGATTTTCACACAGACCCAGAGGTCACACATCCTTAGTCCTGCACACACACACAAAAGTTCATTTTTTGGTGTAGCTTTCTTATATAAAAGGGGTAATTCTAGGAAGGACCTATAGGTTATCCACACCCATATATATATATATATATATATGCATATATACATATGCATTCTCAAATAATCAGGCCATTACTTGCTTTATTACAAAAAAACTTAAAAATTCTGGAAGACACAGGTATAGGGAGCTAGTGTTTTTGGTGCTTACGGGGAGTTGGGATTGGAGAAAGGGCCTGGGAGGTTGCTACAAGTATGATCAGCTCAAACTTGAATGTGCATCAGAATCAGCACGTGCTGAGAACTTACCCCAGAGTTTCTGATACACAGTAGATCAGAGATTGGAAACTAGAATCTGCTGATGCTGGTGGTCTGGGGACCACACGTTGGGAATCTCTGTTGTAGATGGAATGGGATAAAGATCCAGGGTTGATCTGCGGTTATGTCTAATTATACGTATGCTTGTGCCCATCTTTGTCATTTAATTTGTATCCTCTGACTCACCAAGAGTCCATAAAAGTATCTGTGAGGTAATTTACCCCATAGTTAGCCTCTGGTGCAGCCACCGCTGCTCCCTTACATGGCCACTTCATAGCGACGATCAAACACTTGAGTTTCAACATTCCAGTCCCTTCCCTTTCAGCCAGTCATCTCTGCTCAGGTAGTGCTGACTGTGCTCCCACCTTAGGGTTAAGGAGGAGATATTATTCTTTTTTGTCTCTTTCTTTTTTTCTTTATTAAAATATTACAGTGAGTGGTGTAATCAAGACAGCCAAGTAGGAAGCTCCAGGCCCTGGCTCCCCGAGGGAAACATTAAATAAACAATAAAGACTGGCTAAAACAACTTTATAGGAGCTATGGAAATCTACAGCAACCAAGTGAACTCTCAATCAAGAAAAAGTCATACTAACAATGGTAGGAAATTTCATGGCGTCTTTACTTACCCTTGCCCCACCCCCTGCCTAGCACCACACAATAAGTTTTGAGGGAAGCAGTAGCCCGATCTTCCCAGGTCCCTTCCCCAGGAATCAGGAAGAGCAGAAGCAGACAAGATCTGCAATGTTTTCACCTGTCCAGGAAGCCTGAAGGTTTGGTGTCTGTGTTGCCTAACCTGGAGCACAGATGGCTAAAAGTGGGGAGCTCAAATTTCATGCCAGTGGAAGCCATAGGAGGCAGTGGTTATGGCTCAAGAAAACTGCAAGGAGACTACAGACCCACAGATGCTGCAGCAAGAGATTACTGATTAAGGAATACAGTAGAAGAGTTAAGACTCTGAGAAGAAGCAGGGGTCCTAGGGAAATTAGGACATGTAAAAGCAGTCATGTGTACAGAATCAGACAAAAGTTCTCTCTCCCCGCCACCCCCCCCCCCCCGTTTCTTTCTCTGGTCTGAGGAAAATAAAGCCTTAGAAAAGATTTGAGACCTTAAGTCTTCACATTTGGCTGGTTAGTGAAGGCCTCTGATTAGTGGCTCCTGCATGGAGCCTGTCATCAACGACTGGGAGAAGTGGTTTGCTTTTTTTCAAATGCCAAGTTTCCAACAAAAACACAAGGCATACAAAGAAACAGAAAAACACAGCCCATTCAAGAGAACAAAATCAATTTCCAGAGACCATCTGTGATGACATACAGGCATTGGGCTTGCTAGATAAAGACTTTAAAACAACCATCTTCTATATGCTCAAATGCTGAAGGAAAGAAAATCATAAAAACGATACATGAACAAAATGAAAGTGTCAACAAGGAAACAAATTACCAAAAAATGAAACAGAAATTCTGGAGCTGAAAAGTAGAACTGAACCGAAAAAATCACTAGAGAGATTCAGACAACAGACTCATATTGGTAGAAGAAAGGATGAGCAAACTTGAAATCAGGTCATTTGAAACTATCAAGTCTAGGGGCAAAACCAAAAAAAACTGAAGAAAAGTAACAGAGCCTGAGGCACTTATAAGGCACTAAGTGGACCCACATATGCATTGTGAGAATTGACGAAGAAACAGAAGGAGAAAGGAACAGAGAGAACATTGGAAGAAATAATGGCCAGGGACTATCAAAATTTTGGAAAAGATATGTATATACACAGACAGGTTCAAGTACCTCCGACTAAATAAACACAAAGAAACCTACACTGACATATACTAAAACTGTCAAATTCAAAGACAAAGAGAATATTCAAGCAGAAACAAACAAACAAAAAACTGACTTGTAAGATTTTCAGCATATTTTTCAGGAGATCCCTTGCAGGCCACAGGCAGTGGAATGGTGTATTTAAAGTACTGAAAGAAAATAGCCTATCATCTGGGAAAGCTATATCCAGCCACACTGTCCTTCAAAAATCAAGGAGAAATTAAATATCCCCAGGTAAACAAAAGATAAGGGAGTTCATTGCCTCTAGACCTAAATGAAAAAACATTAGGCAGTAACTTGAAGCCATATAGAAAGACAAAATTCTCTGGTAAAAGAAAATACATGGACATACGTAAAGGCCAGTATTATAGTAATTTAGTTTTTAACTCTACTTTTTATTCTTCTACAGGATTTAAAAACCAAAGCATAAAAATAAATATAACCTTTGTTAATCGGTACACAATATATAATGTAATTTATGATATCAATAACATAAAGTGGGAGGTTCAGTTGAGTAGTTTTCGTATGCAAAGTTAAGTTGGTATCAGTTTAAAATAGATTATTATAACTTTGCAGTATTACGTGTAATCCTCATGGTAAACACAAAGAAAATGCCTATAGAATATATACAAAAGGAAATAGGAAAGGAATCAAAACATGTCACTACAAAAAGTTAACTAAATACAAAAGAAGACAGAAATGAGGTTAATGAAGGACAAAAAGTGGTTAGACATAGAGAAAACAAAAAGAGCAAAAAGGAATCCTTCCATATCAGTAATTATTTTCAGTGTAGGTGGATTAAAATCCTCTGAGCCAAAGGCATAGAGTGGCAGAGTGAATAAATAAAAATTAATTAATTAAAAAAAAACCCGGATCCAACTACATGCTGTCTATAAGAGACTCACTTTACAGCTAAAGACACACACAGACTAAAAGTGAAAGAACAGGAAAAGATATCCCTTGAAAAGAGTAACCCAAAGAAAGCAGGGGTAACTAAACTAATGACATTCAAACTTTAAGTAAAAAACTATTACAAGAGTCAAAGAAGCACATTATATAGTGATAAGAGGGTGAACTCACCAAGAATATATAATAATTATAAATATATATGCAGCAAACATGAGAGTTCCTAAATATATGCAGCAAACATTGACAGAGCAGAAGAGGAAAAGAGACATTCCCACAATAGTTGGAGACTTCAATATCCCATCTTAAACAATAGAGTATAAGAGAAAAGATTAATAAGAAAATAGAGAACTTGAACAACATTATAACTCAATTACATTAACAGATACAGAATCCACCAAAGAGCCAGAATACACATTCTTCCTAAGTGCATATTCTCCAGAATAGACCATATGTTAGGCCACAAAACAAGTCTCAATAAAGATAAAAAGATTAAAGTCATATAAAGCATATTTTCTGATCATCATGGAATAAAGTGAGAAATCGCCAGAAGGAAAACTTGGAAATTCACAGATATGTGGGAAATTAGAAAATCTCTTCAGACAAATAAAATGAAAACACAACATACCAAAGCTTATTGGAACCAGCAAAAGTGGTCCAAAGAAGGCAATCTGTAGTTATACATGCTTACATTAAGAAAAGAAGATCTCAAATCAATGATCCAAATTTACATCATAAGGAACTAGGAAAAGAAGGACAAACTAAAGCCAAAGTTGGCAAAAGGAGAGGCACAATAAAGATTAGAGCAGAGATAAGTTAAAAAAATAGAACAATAATAGAGAAAAATCAACGAAACCAAGGGTTGGTTTTGGAAAGATTGACAAAATTGACAAGCCCAGAGATAGACTGAGTTAAGGAAAGAGAGAAGACTCAAATTACTAAGATCATAAATAAAAGAAGGAACATTTGATTTCACAAAAATAAAAAGGATTGCAAGGTCATTCTACGAACAACTGCACGCCAACAGTTGGGAAATATAAATGAAATGGATAAATTATTACAATCACAGAACCTACTAAGACCAAATCATGAGAAAACAGAAAATCTGCACATGCCAGTTAATAGTAATGATATTGAGTCAGTAAAGAAAAACCTCACAAACAAGGAAACATCCAAGACCAGATGGCTTCACTGGTGAATCCTACCAAATGTTTCAAGAATTTATACCACTCTTTCTCAATCTCTTTCAAAAACATGAAGAGAAGGGAATACTTTCAAATTCATCGTACGAGGACATCGTTACCCTCCTATCAAAATCAGCCAGAGACACTGTAAGAAAAGGAAACCATATCAATTTCTCTGATGAATATTTATGTAAAAAACCCTAATCCAAATAACAGCAAACTGAATTCAACAGTATATGAAAAAGATTATATGGCATGACCAAGTGGAATTTAATCCTCTCGTGCATGAATCGTTCAGTATACGAAAATTAGTCAATGAAATATGCCGCATTAATAAAATAAAGGATAGAAACCATATGAACATCTCAACTGATGCATAAATATCATTTGAAAAAATGCAACACCCTTTTATGATAAACATTCAACAAAATAGCAATAGAAGGAAAGTACCTCAACATAATAAAGATCACATAATGCAAAGGCCACAGCTAACATCATAGTCAATGGTGAAAGACTGAAAGTTTCCTTCTAAGACCAGAAGCAAAACAAGGAAGCTTGCCTGTGCCATATCTATTCAAAATAGTACTGGAGGTCCTCATCAGAGCAATGAGTCAAGAAAAAGAAATACAAGGATTTAAATCAGGAAGAAAGAGATAAAATTATCTCTGTTAGCAGGTGGCATGAAATCTTTAGATGGAACCCCTAAGGATTCTACAAAAAAAAAAAAATTAGAACTAATAAACAAATTCAAATAGGTACAGGACACAAAATTAGCATGCAACAATTCGTTGACTTTTTATATACTGAAAATGAACAGCCTGATACAGAAATTAAGAAACAATTCCATTTATAACAGAATCACAAACCACAAAACACTTAGCGATGAATCTATCCAAAAAGATGAAGGACTTGTGCACTGTAAACTCTAAAATATTGCGAAATAAAGAAGACACAACAAGTGTCAAGCCATCTTGTGTTTATGGATTATTAGATTCGGCATTGTTAAAATGTCAGAACCACTCAGAGCAATTTAAAGATTTAATTTTATCTCTATCAACATCCCAATGATTTTTTTGTTTGCAGAAATAGGAAAATCCATCCTAAAATTTATAGAGAATCCCAAGGGACCCTAAATAGGCAAAACAACCTTGCAAATGAAAAACAAAGTTAGAGGTCTTGCACGTCTTAATTTTAAAGCTTGCTACAAAGCTACAGTAATGAAAACAGTGTAGTATGTATTCGTAGCATATGGCAGATATATAGACCAATGTCATAGAACAGAGAGCCCAGAATGAACCCTTGCATTTATGGTCAAATGATTTTCAACAAGAGTGGCAGGGCCATTTGATGGTGAGAGGACAGTATTTTCAACAAATGGTGTTGGGAAAATGGAATATCCACATACGAAAAAGAATGAATTTAGACTCCTACCTTACACCATATGCAAAATTAAGTAAAAATGGACCAAAGACCTAAATGTAAGAAACTAAAACTAAAATACTCTTAAATTTTTTTTAATGTTTATTTATTTTTGAGACAGAGAGAGATAGAACATGAATGGGGGAGGGTCAGAGAGAGAGGGAGACACAGAATCTGAAACAGGCTCCAGGCTCTGAGCTGTCAGCACAGAGCCTGATGCGGGGCTCGAACTCACAGACCGTGAGATCATGACCTGAGCCGAAGTCGGACGCTTAACCGACTGAGCCACCCAGGCGCCCCAAAACTAAAATACTCTTAGAAGAAAACAATGAGGCAAGGCTGCAGGACATCGAATTTAGCAATGATTTCTCAGATATGTTATAAAAAACACAGGTAACAACAAAAAGATAAATTGGACTTCATCCAATTTAAAAACTTTTGTACATCAGAGGATACTATTAAGAGAGTGAAAAGGCCACCTACAGAATGAGAATGAATGTTTGCAAATCATATATCTGATAAGAGATTGACATCCACAGTCTATAGAGAACTTTTAAACTCAGCAGCAAAAACAAACAAACAAATTTCACTTAAAAATGCATAAATGACTCAGATAGATATTTCTCCAAAGAAAGTATACAAATGGCCAATAAACACACAAAAAGATGCTCAACATCACTAATCATAAGGGAAATGCAGTCAGAATCACAATGCGATACCACTCTATACTCATTGGTATGGCTAGTATTGGGAAAAAAAAACTGAAAAATAACTGTTGGTAAGGATATAGAAAAATTGGAATCTTTGCGAATTTCCATTAGGTATTTAAAATGGTGCTGTGTGGAAAATAGTATGGCAGTTTCTCAAGAAATTAAAAATATAATTACCATATGATCCACTTGTTCTATTTCTGGGTGTATCTCCAAAATATTTGAAAGCAGAGACTCAAACAGATATTTTTTCACGCATGTTCATAGCAACATTATTTACACTAGTAAAACTTATAAGTAACCCAACTGTCCATCAATGGAGGAACAGATAAACAAAATGTAGTGTATGCCTACAATGGAACAGTATTCAACCATTAAAAAGTAGGGAAATATTAGGGTGCCTGGGTGGTTCGGCAGGTTAAGCATCTGACTTTGGCTCAGGTCATGATCTCGAGGTTTGTGAGTTTGAGCCCCACCTCGGGCTCTGTGCTGTCAGCTTCAGCCAGATCCCTGTCCCCCTCTCTCTCTGCCCCTCCTACCCCCTCAAAATAAATAAACACTAAAAAAAGTAGAGAAATATTGACATGTGTTACAACATGAGCGAATTACGCTAAGTGAAATAAACCAGTCACAAAAGGACAAATACTATATTTTTCTTTTTTACATTTATTCACTTTTGAGAGACAGAGACACAGCATGAGTTGGGGAGGGGCAGCGAGAGGGGGAGACACAGAATCAGAGACAGGCTCCAGGCTCTGAGCTCCGAGCTGTCAGCACAGAGCCCGACGCAGGGCTCGAACTCATGGACCGTGAGATCATGACCTGAGCCAAAGTCGGACGCTTGACTGACTGGGCCACCCAGGCGTCCCAGCAGGTGGCGTGAACCCAGTTCCGTGCTACCATGTGAAACCGGATCAGGTGGAGACTGCTGTGCTCATCGGGGAACAGTGGTGAGCTCAGAAGGCAGTAAATGGGTTGACACGTATTCTGGAAGCCATGCTGGTGGGACTTTCCCTAGGGCTGGATGTGAGAACTAAGGCTATTTAGAAAATTTGAGATGCTATTCAAATGTTATATCATTGCTGGTGGCACTCTCTGGGACACTGATGTCACATTCTGGAAAAATTAGGCCGCCCAAAGCCAGGGCTGTCCCTTCCTTATTTACTGTGGACTGGTCCAGTAATGCCATGCACCTCTCTCTTGAAGTCTGCGTGTCAAAAATTCAGTCCATAAAAATTGGAATGTGAACCTTTCTAAGATTTGGTGGACACCATCACCACACTGTGCCGACATTTTGGTTGCAAAACCCTCTTATTTTCTCTTGCTGGAGTTAAGCATGTGAATTTGGCAACTGGCGTCTTATACATTAGGGCTGTTAAGGGGAGGTGCACTTACTTTTCTCCATTTCAAATGTCACAAAAGTCAAAGTTATTACAGGGAACCTTTGTATTTACTCCGTTATTTTGCTGAGCTCCCTATCAAATATGGTTCTTTTTTTTAAATTTTTTTTTTATGTTTGTTTGTTGTCGAGAGACAGAGAGAGAGACGGAGTCTGAGTGGGGGAGGGGCAGAGAGAGGGAGGGAGACACAGAATCCAAAGCAGGTTCCAGCCCGACGCAGGGCTCGAACTCACAAACCGAGAGATCATGACCTGAGCCGAAGTCAGACGCTCAACCGACTGAGCCACCCAGGCGCCCCTGTCAAATATGGTTCTTTATGACTACAGAATGTTAGTGAAGTCTGTGGCAATCATGGGAAAGATACTACCCTTCATCTATATATATATTTTTTGATATGAAATTGATTGTCAAATTGGTTTGTTAAAGGACATAAATACTATTGGATTGCAAGGTCTCATTCAAAAATGGCTTCGACAGAGTGCAGCCTTGTAGCAATTGAAACCTATAATGATCTTAATTACCATGCAGTGGGGAGGCCTATTTTAATGCCGGCTGACCCTCTGTGCCGTCTCTAGCAGGGCATTCATCATATATTGTTAGAAATTAAAGGGGAAACTGCTTCCCAAGTAGGGCTTGGGCAGTTCGTGTATTTTATAGGTACTGATTTCCCTTTCCTCCAGCACAAAGAGGCCTTCAAAGCCAGGAGTGGATTTTGAGCATATATTGTGCAAACATTTTATTTTTCTAAATGGGGGGGGGGAAATCTAGCAAAATCAATAAAAGGGCCCTGATATAAAGGCCACTTTTAGCCAAACTGCGAAGTCAGTCAGGGTTCCTATCATTGCTCGGCTTGGGGCCTACTGACCTCAGGCCTAGGCCTGTGGACAAGCCAGTCAAAACCCTCTTGCCCGAAACGATCTGACATGTCTCCTATATGCTTTGGAGTGAACTCAGCCGAGTGAGTTTCTTCTCCTGGGGCTCCTGACATGGTAGGTGTTGCCTTTTGCACAGTGGCCTCAAGTGTGCAGAAGCAAGTGACATGAGTTCCTCCTTGCTCTGAAAGCACGTGGATAAAGAAATTGTGGTTTATATGCACAGTGGAATACCACCTGGCAATGAGAAAGAATGAAAGCTGGCCTTTTGTAGCAACGTGGATGGAACGGGAGAGTGTGATGCTAAGTGAAATAAGTCAGACAGAGAAAGACAGATACCATATGTTTTTCACTCCTATGTGGATCCTGAGAAACTTAACCGAAGACCATGGGGGAGGGGAAGGAAAAAAAAAAGTTAGAGAGGGAGGGAGCCAAACCATAAGAGACTCTTAAAAACTGAGATTAAACTGAGGGTTGATGGGGGGTGGGAGGGAGGGGAGAGTGGGTGATGGGCATTGAGGAGGGCACCTGTTGGGATGAGCACTGGCTGTTGTCTGGAAACCAATTTGACAATAAATTTCATTAAAAAAAAAAATAGTCCTGCATTTGGCTGTTGTTCACATTCATTTTCTGGCCTCTATAGGCCTCCTCGTCCTTGAAAATTCAAACCGATTGAGCTCAGAAACTCAGAATTTTGCAGCTTACATCCGTAAGCCCAATCTACCTAATTTCCACGACTTCCACACCCGCTGAGGGTAGCATCGCGTCGGATATCTCAGGATCCAGAGGGACTTGGCTTAGACTCTCATTAAACGAATCACATCACTGGGAAACTCTTTTCATCTGCAGGAAGAAGACAACAAGGCCGACCTTGCTTGGTTCGTGTGAGAATTGGAAGTAATGTATGTTAAGCTTCCATAACAGGGCCTGGAATAGTAACTATTAAACAGTGGTCGTCACTATCACCACCAATATCCCCTTCCCGGTGTGTATCAGCTTCCTGCCTGGACAATTGCAGTCTACCCCTGACAGGGATGCCTGCCTCCAGTTTTCTGACTTCCGTATTCATCTTCCTAAATATCACTCACATCAGGTCATTCTGGAACTCAGACAGTGGTTTCTGTTGACTGCAGGATCAAGCCCCAGATGGCTGGTCTGGTGTTCAAAATCGTACGCCACACAATTGGACTCAATCCACACTTCATCCTCTTCTCTTCTCTAAACCTTGGCACGTTTATGCCACCGATTTGAAATTTATCATGTTCTACCTTCCCTAATATTTTTTTTTTCCTTGTGAAAAAGCCTTAGCTCCTCAGCTATACGTGAATTTCTTAGAGATTAATGACCATGGCTTACTCTTTTGTAAAAATTTCCCCATAGAAGCTATTTGTAGGGTGTCTCTTACATGGAAAGTTTCTCGAAATTGTTCCTGACAGTGATAAGATTGTCGAGAGACAGGGAGAGACAGAGTGCAAGCGGGGGAGGGGCAGAGAGAGAGAGGGAGACACAGAATCCAAAGCAGGTTCCAGGCCAGGAAGACAGGCAATTATGTGTAACAACGATGAGGGAAGTGAACAATATTTTAGTAACCGGTGCATTTGTACTCTGTCACCTCTTCTTGAGTCCTTCTGAAATTAATTAGGAAAGAAAAAATAAGACTTAAAATTGAAATAAAAGAGGGTTTATAGAAAACTTTTCTTATAAAACCTTCAAAATTCTTTGTTTGAACACATTTTCTTCATATTCACATTCAAGGAGGAAATTTTTCGTCTTAAAACAAACAGAAGGCCCCGCAGAGTAAATCTTTTACTCACGCCTACACAGTAAATCAGTGGGAGATGTGGGATCGGAATCAGATTTATCTACCTCCCTGCCTGGATACTCAACACAGAGATTGATGGAAGGAAGTTCTTAGGTCAGGAATTCCCTAGAACCAGATTCAAATGTTAGTGGAGTCTATGTAATCAAACCCAATGCATCAAACTCTAAATAGATATGTAAGAAGATGTATAGGAAACATGTTCTTTAAACATGTTTTCCCTTATTGTTGTTCTCTGATTATAGCACAGCAGTACTAACATCTTGCAAATGGATTAGTCTTTGTGGCTGCTAACCAAACTATGGCTGAAATTATGCCCCATGTTTTCTTTATAACTAGGGTAATATTCAGTTGTTATTTTCCCTCAAATCTCTAATCTGCACTTACTTAGCATTTATTTTGTGGTATATAAATCTTGTGGTACATGAGAGATGTGGTATATATTCTGAGAGATACATAAAAAGAATAGAAGACTCTGTTTTAACTGTCAAGAATCATTCTTATTGCAGAAATAAGATGTACATTGGTCAATGACCCCACAGCATCATGTGCTGAGACAGGTGGTAAAATATTTATACAGGAGACCAAATTCAAGGCTTATAAAGTTTGATATCGCACGAGAAGCCTTCTTGAGGTTGTGAAAGGTAAAGGAACAGGTTTTCGTGTGAAGCCTTGTTGACTTTGAATCCTGGTGCTGACTCTTCCCAATTATGTGATCTTAGAAAAGTTATCTCCTGTCCCCTACTCTCCGCCTCTTCCTGCAAATCAGGCATAAAAGTATCCACTCCGGGGCATTGCTTTCTAATACAAGATCTAACACATACCAGGAATTCAATAAATGACAGTTTCCGTCTACATTGAGTTAAGCCATAGTGTAATGGGACTATGAAGAGATGAAGGCGAAAGTATTAAAGTTTAGTAAATCACTGAGCAAAAACCTTCAAGGTCAGAGGAAAATGGCGTGGTTTTATAACAATGAGTACATATTTACTTGAGCTACAGAGCCCTGGGCAAGAACGACGGGTGGATAGGAGCAGTGGTGTGGAAACCTTGGGGGATTTGGATTTGTAAATAGCAGAGGAGGTATCAGGTTATTGGGTAGGGTCCGTAACATTTCTACATTAAGATATCATTGAAAGCTCATAGGGTTGACTCCTGTTTTTGGTCTCAGTTTGAGATTAGCTTGTTCTTCCCAGGTTCTTCTATATTTTGTGCGGAGGAAGAGTGGAGTTGCCGCAAAAACGGAAAACAGATTTGTCCGAGCACAATTCATGGGTGAATATGAAAGAGAGAAGATAAGAAAATACTTCTGTAGCCTTAGGAGGAGATGGAATAGACTGATAAGCTGATGAGAGAAGAAGACAGATTCAAGAGATATTTAAATACTGTCATATTTATTTATTTATTTTAGTTTTTTTTTTACATGTATTTATTTTTGAGAGAGGGAGACAGAGCACAAGCAGGGGAGGGGCAGAGAGACAGGGAGACACAGGATCGGAAGCAGGCTCCAGGCTCCGAGCTGTCAGCACAGAGCCCGACACGGGGCTCGAACCCACAGACGTGAGATCGTGACCTGAGCCGAAGTCGGACGCTCAACCGACTGAGCCACCCAGGTGCCCCTAAATACCGTCACGTTTAAATGATAGTTTGGTTATAAAGGAAGATGAGAGAGAGAGGGGGGAGGTATCCGGAATGACTCCCAGGTGTCTACACAACTGGAGGGGTGTTGTTGTCTTTCAGTGACAGAGAGAATTCTAGACGAGAAGTAAGTTAGCTCGTGTAGCACGGCAGGCCAAGGGTTGAGTTTTACACACGGAGACTGAGAAGTGTTTGAGCCATCTGAATGGAGAAGTCAGGTAGGCAGTTTAGTACTTGGACTTGAACTTAGAGCAGGGGTTCTTAACCTGGGGGTAATTTTGCTGCCCTCCTTCCTCAGGGGGAGGAAGTGTCCGTGTCTGGAGGCATTTTTATTTTCATAATTGGGAAACGAGTGCTACCAGTGTCTACTAGGACAGCGGCCGGGAAGGTCGCTACACATCTTACAATGCACAAAACAGCCCCCAGCCCCCCCCCCCCCAACTGCCAACTGAAGAATTGGCCTCAAATGTCAACAATGTTAAGGTTGGTGGTTCTTTGAAAGACAGAAAAATGGAAGAAGAAATCCCCTAATTCTACGTATGAACTCAAAGTGCCAGGTTGCCTCCTGAGCTGTGTACGCAAAGGAACAAATGCCAAGCCTACGGTGAAGGTTTTGAGGACCGAACCAATATTTAAACCACCTTCCAAAATCAGACTAATCTCTGAGTGGTGCCTGCGCAGGACAGATGAAAACCAAAGGTTTTGAAAGCTGAACTGCCAACCTAAGAAGCTGAGATATATCAATTGTGGTCTGAATCAAACTGGATCTGTCTCAGAAGAACAATGAAGCAAACATTAACGTATTACAGGGGATAATGACAGGATCAAGGACCCACCCAAATTACGTGACACCTGAGAACCAAAAAAAAAAAAAAAAAAAAAAAAAAAAGACAATTCTCAAGGGCAAAGACAACTGAGAAATGTTAACTCTAAAACACCCAGATATTTGAATTACAAAACAAAACAAAAACAAAAACATGAAAGCAGCTGTTTTAACCATGCCCTATAAGATAATGGTAAGTATGCTTGAATAAATGGAAAGGTAGGTTTTTTAGCAGTGAAATAAAAGTTATAAAAATGAATTAAATGGAAATATTAGACATGAAAAATATAATTTCCGAAATAAAAAAAATAATTTCCTAGATATAATAGTGGAACAGTGGTGACAGAGGAATGAGTCAGTGAACTTGAAGCCAGATTGACAGAGATTATTTAATTTGAAGAACAAAGTTAAAAGAAAATCAAAAAAAATGAGCAAAGTATCAGAAATGGGTGAAATTATGTCTAGCAGCCTACCACTGTGACCTGGCAATTCTATTAGGAGAAATAAAAATTTAGGCCTAGAAAAATACCTATGTGTAAACATTTAGAGTGGTTTGGCTCAAAATTGCCAAAACCTGGAAACAACCCAAATGTTCTTCAACTGGTGAAAGCATAGGCAAATGGAGTTGGGATTGGCATTGACTACAGAGAAGTCGAATTCGTGAATATTGGGATGATGAAACTGGTCTATATCTTGATTGCAATGGTGGGTATAGGACTGTATGCATTTGCCAAAACTCATAGAACTGGATGCAAAAGAAATGAATTTTACCATATGCAATAAAAGAATAATAATATAGGGGCGCCTGGGTGGCTCAGTCGGTTGAGCGGCCGACTTCGGCTCAGGTCACGATCTCGCGGTCTGTGAGTTCAAGCCCCGCGTCGGGCTCTGTGCTGACAGCTCTGAGCCTGGAGCCTGTTTCCGATTCTGTGTCTCCCTCTCTCTGACCCTCCCCCGTTCATGCTCTGTCTCTCTCTGTCTCAAAAATAAATACATGTTAAAAAAAAATTAAAAAAAAAAGAATAATAATATAATAAGCATTCACATTAATACATTAAAGAAGCAAGACAATCTCAATAAATGCAAAAAAAATAACTTCTTATAACACAACATCCATTTATGATTTAATGTACAATACTTTAACAAACTAAGATGATAAGAGAAAGTTCTTTCAATTTTGTTCTTTTTCAAGATTGCTTTGGGGTCTTTTGTGGTTCTGTGAAAATTTTAGGGTTATTTGTTCTAGTTAACTGTGAAAAAATGCTGTTGGTATTTTGATAGAGATTGCATTAAATCTATAGACTTTGGTGGGTAGTATGGACATTTTAACATTCAGTCTCCCAATTCATGAGCATAGAGTATCTATTTGTTGGTGTTTTCTTCAATTTCTTTCATCAATGTTTCATACAGTTTTCAGAGTACAGGTCTTTCATTTCCTTGGTTAAGTTTATTCCTTGGTATTTTATTATTTTAGGTGTAATTATAAGTGATATTATTTTCTAAATTTCTGTTTCTGCTAGTTTATTATTAGTGTATTGAAGTGTAACAGATTTTTGTATATTGATATTGTATCCTGCAAGTTTACTGAATTCATTTATCAGTTCCAGTAGCTTTTTGGTAAAGCCTTTAAGGTTTTCTCTATATAGTATCATGCCATCTGTAAATAGTGAGTTTTACTTTTTCCTTACTAATTGGGATGACTTTTTTTTCTTTTCTTGTCCAATTGCTGTGGCTAGGATTCCAGCACTATGTTGAACAAAAGTGGTGACAATGGACATCCTTGTCTTGTTCCTGATTTTGGAAGAAAATCTCTGTTTTTCGCCATTGGGCATGATGTTAGCTATGAATTTTTCATATATAGCCATCATTATGTTGAGTTATAATCCCCCTAAACCTATTTTGGAGGTATCACAATCTCAGATTGTAAGATATACTACAAAGCTGTAGTAATCAAAACAGTATGGCAGTGGCACAGAAAAAGGACATGTAGACTAGTGGAACAGAATAGAGAGTCCAGAATTCCATAATTAATCTACATCAAAGAGGCAAGAATGTGCAATGGGAAAGACAATCTCTTCAACAAATTGTGTTGGGAAACCTTGACAGCTACATACAAAAGAATGAAATGGGACCACTTTCTTACAGCATACACAAAAATAAACTCAAAATGGATAAAAGATGAAATGTAAGACCTGATACCATGAAATTCCTAGAAGAAAACATAGGCAATAATCTCTCTGACACTGGCCATAGAAACATTTTTCTAGATATGTCTCCATTGCCAAAGGGAAAAAAGGCAAATTAAACTATTGGAACTATAGTAAAATATAAAGCTTCTGCACAGTGAAGGAAATCATCAACAAAACTTAAAAACAGCTCACTGAATGGGAGAAGATATTTGCAAATGACATATCCAAAATACATAAAGGGTTTAGTATCCAAAATATACAAAGAACTTATACAAGTCCATGAAAAAACAAATAATCCAATTAAAAATGGGTAGAAGACATGAATAGGCATTTTCCTCAAGAAGACATGCCTATGGCCAACAGACACATGAAAAGATGCTTAGCTTCACTCATCATCAGAAAAATGCCAATAAAAACCACAATGAGATACCCCCTCATACGTGTCCAAGTGGCTAACATCAAAAACACAAGAAACAAGTGTTGGTAAGGATGTGGAGAAAAAGGAACCATTGTGCACTGTTGGTTGGAATGCAAACTGGTGCAGCCACTGTGAAAGCCACCATAGAGTTTCCTCAAAAGACTAGAAATGGAATTCTCATATGATCCAACAATTCCACTACTAGGTAGTCACCCAAAGGAAAACAAATACTAATTCAAAAAGATATATGCAGCCCTATGTTTATTGCAGCATTATTTACAATAGCCAAGATACGGAAAGCAACCCAACTGTCCATTGATAGATGAATGAATAAAGATGTGGTATATATATATATATATATATATATATATACCATGGAATATTACTCAGCCATGAAAAAGAATGAAATCTTGCCATTTGCAATAACATGGATGCATCTAGAGGGTGTGATGCTAAGTGAAATAAGTCAGAGAAAAATGCCATATGATTTCACTCATATGTGGAATTTAAGGAACAAATGAACAACAACAAAAAAGACAAACAGAAAAAAAGATTCTTGCATCTAGAGAGCAAAGTGGTGGTTGCCAGAGGAGAGGTAAGTGGCGGGTGGGTAAAAGAGATGACGGGGATTAAGAGTACACTTACCAAGATGAGCACTGAATAATGTATAGAATTGTTGAATCTCTATATTGCACACCTGAAACTAATAAAACTTTGCATGTGAATTATACTGGAATTTTAAAAAAATAAACAAAATTTTAAAAATATTATTTCTAAGAAAAAAGGAAGAGAGTTCTTAATCTCCTATGGTATGCACAAAACCCTTACAGAAAACATCATACTGAATGGTGAGACACTGAAACATTAAGAGGAAGAAAAGTATGAGAGGAGAACTGTTTTCATGGTTTCATTTTCAATATCACTCTGGAGGTTGTAACAAGAAAGAGGGAAGAGACAAAATATCAGATATGAAGACCGGCAACAAAGAACAAAGCTGCTGTTTTGATAAATGGTATGATTGTTCCTGCGTTCTACTAGGAACAAATCAAAGATAAATGATTCGAGTATTAGTAAGCATGCATTGTATAAAATCAGTGTGCAAAAGTCAATTGTAAACATAATTTTAAAAGATAACATGTCCAGGAGCGCCTGGGTGGCTCAGGCGGTTAAGCGTCCAACTTCAGCTCAGGTCATGATCTCACAGTTCCTGGGTTTGAGCCCCGTGTTGGGTTCTGTGCTGACAGCTCAGAGCCTGGAGCCTGCTTTGGATTCTGTGTCTCCCTCTCTCTCTGCCCCACCCCTGCTCGCACTCTGTCTCTCTCTCCCCCAAATTAAATAAACATTAAAAATAATAATAATAATAAAAAGATAACATGTCCTATAGCAAGGAAGTGCAAATTAAGACGTAAATGAGATACTATGCTACATTTATCTGATTGGCAAAACTTTAAAAGTCTGACTATATCATGTTTGGCAAGATTATGGAGTAAAAGGAGCTCTTATTCTCTAATGGCAGGAGTATAAATTGATTTAAGAAAAACCTTAGGAAAATACACTGATGATATCAGGCAAATTTGGAAATGTTCATGTCTTATGGTCTGGCAATTTCAAGCAAAAGTATGTCCTAGAGAACCTTTGCAAATCTGTAAAAGACGACATACATGTGAACGATCAGTCACGTTGTTTTGAGCTGCAGATAACTTGAAATGACGAAATTTTCAGCAACAGCAGAATATAAATAAAGGATGATGATGATATCCATGCATATATGTACATTGTACCCCTATGTAGAGGTGGAGATGTAGGGGTACAGCAATAGGCAAGAACAGAGAAGAGACTTAGAAACATCCTATTACGTGAAAAAAGCAATTTAAGAAAGAATATTTACAATAGGGTTCCATGTCTACAAAATTCAAAAACATACTGAACGAGGCAATCAATTGCTCAGAGAGAAAAGTAGGTAGCAAAACTATAGAGAATGAAAGAATGAAACACGGAACATTTAGAATGGTGATTATTACTGAGTAGAACAGAGCAGAAAGAATGAGAATGGGGAAAGTCAAGAGAGGATTTCAGATTATGGACAACAGACATATTTTTAGTAGGTTGTGGGCTCACAAATGTAAGCCGAATCATGTTTTATACCATTCATCTATTTTATAAATATTCTTGTGACCCTCTCAACACTTAATAACAAGCAAGGTAAAAAAATCTAGGTAAGGAAGGACAAGTTTACGAGGAACTCAGAGAATAACTAAAGGAGAAAAAACAGAGGGTGAGGTCGCGGAAGCCAAGGTCACTGTCAATAGTCTCAAACGCAGCTGAAAAGCCAAGAAAATGAGGACAAAAAAGTTTCCGTTGAGTACACTGTGGAAAACAGTAGGAAAGTTCCTCAAAAAATTAAAAAGAGAAATACCATATGATCTAATAATTCCACTACTGGGTATTTAGCCAAAGAAAATAAAACCACTAATTTGAAAATATGTGCACCCCTCTGTTTATTGCAGCATTATTTACAATAGTCAAGATATGAAAGAAACCTAGGTGTCCATCACTAAATGAATGGATAAGGAAGATGTGGTATGTATGTGTATATGTGTGTGTGTGTGTGTGTGTGTGTGTGTGTGTATACATATATACATACACACACTGGAATATTATGCAGCCATAAAAAGGATGACAGTGCCATTTGGGAACATGGATGGACCTGGATGGAGGGTATTATGCTAAATTAAATAATTCAGACAGAGAAAGACAAACACCATATGATTTCATTCATACGTGGGCTTGAAAGAAACAAAACAAATGAGTAAAAAACACAAACAAAAAGCAGAATCAGACCTACAAATATGGAGAATAAATTGATGGCTGCCAGAGGAGAGGCAAGTAGGAGGTGGATAAAATGAGTGAAGGGGAGTGGAAGATACAGTCTTCCAGTTATGGAATGAATAGGTCATGGGCATAAAAGACACAGCACGGGGAATACGGTCAATGATATAGGCAATACACAACGATTGTAATAGCATCGTCCGGCGACAGGTGGTAGCTCAACTTGTGAGCATAGCACAACATATACATTTGTCAAATCGCTATGTTGTCCGTCCGAAACTAATGTAACATTGTGTTTACTCTACTTAAAGAAAAAAAATTTTAATACAGTGTATAATACATTAAAAAATTAAAAATAAAATAAAATCCAAATAAACCATTACTACTTTTGTGAAATGAAGCCCAACCAGTGCAAGGTTGTTTTTTTTTTTTAATTTATTGATTTTGAGAGAGAGAGAGACAGAGAGTGTGAGCAGAAGAGGGACAGAAAGAGAGGGAGACACAGAATCCGAAGCAGGCTCCAGGCTCTGAGCTGTCCGCACAGAGCCCGATGCGGGGCTCGAACCCATGAACCGTGAGATCAGGACCTGAGCCGAAGTCTGACCCAGGCGCTCCCCAGCCAGTGCAAGTTTTCATAGCACTTGTACAAAACCCAGAATGCTCCTCCTTCTCCTGTCCTTTCCCCAAACAACCAACATCTACCATGCAGAGCTGCTGACCCTGCATTTGCACATTTAGCAGTTGGCTATTTTTTGATATTAGGTAAGTGACTTGATTTAAACTGACCTCATATTTCTTCAACCATTCTGGATAGTTCATTTAGGGCTGGGTAAGGACATTAACTCCTGCCTATTTTCGGGGCAACCTCTGAGCCCAAAGGGTGAGATACTGAGGTTAAATAGACATCAAGCAAGTGGTTTGGCTTTTCTTTTTCACTAAAGATATTCATTGTTTGAACCTACTGTTAGTTCTATTGCTTTTCACTGCTTTTCGATGGCTGTTTTTTGGGTCAATAGATAACATTTTCCAGCCTGCCTAGCTCGATATAGCCCATGGCAGTGCAGGGGCCCCTGGGTTCTTAAGGCCGTGTGTTCTGTGAGAAATGGCACAAGGAAATTAAGTGCAGAAATGAGACAGGGCAGAGGGAGAAGTCAGTTTCACTTTCCCAGCAAGAAATCGGAGGAAAAAAAATCACAATATCTGGTGTTAAGCCTCGCTTTAGTTTGCTTCCTCAATGCTGCCTCCTTTTAATCACAATGCTTTGCTGGGAGGTATTGGTTATGGGTCCCACCATCATATAGACATGAATTTCATTTCTGCCACTGCCTAACTGGGACAAGCTAGAGGAAATTATCCCATCTTTTCAAGTGACTCTTCTTCATCTCTAAAATAAAAATAACATGCTTCCTAGGACTGTAAAAGATTAAGAGATGAAAAGAACTTTAGCCAATGTAGGTCCTTAATACTCTGTTACAGGGCATTATGTGCGTTTCATAGCATTTACCATGAATTTCACAGGTAGCTGTGCTTATGTTATCTCTTCCAGTAGACCGTTGGCTCCTGAAGAGAAAGATCATGACTTATTCATCTTTGTAGACCAGTTGTACGTATGGCAGTTTCTTGCCCACAAATTAATGTGGATTGGAGAACGATTATTTTCACATTTTTGTTCTTACAACAGAATAGGCTTTCGGAGCATGGTACGTGACCTGACGTACTAAGCTTTTGGTGTCCAGCTGTGCACCAAAAGAGTGGTTTATTTGATATGCAAAATGAACTTAGATACTTCTATCTCATGATATGTTACATCAGTGGCTAAGGAATAATGCTTTTGCTTTTCTGTAGTAAAACTACAAGGCAACAAAGAATCACAAATCGTGAAATGTACTTTACTTCAGAGCATCGAGTAAAACTTTATGCATGTAGGTTTTACTTTTCTTTTGAATTTTTCCTAGAAAAAAAAAATCCCAGAAAAACTAGGCGAGTTCCTTTGATCTGACTTGATTATGATATTTTTTCCCAGTGTATTTCTGTCTTTTTGCTGTCCCTCTGTAACTTGGGATGTCACAATGACCTTAAGAGTTTTTCATGGAAAAAAATCAGATGCAGAGAGAACAAGCTGCCACGAAAAGAGAAAATGAACAAAAGTCAGGCAATTTACAATTTCTTGGTAGACACTCCTGTTCTGTTTTGATAATACGTACTGTGCTAGAACATCCTTATCCTACAACTTTAATAGTGAAACAAAATTTTCTTTTCCCCAAATGCTCTTTCATCTATACCGCCCTACTTGTTAATTTGTCACATCTGATATCAGAGAAACTTCTAACAACTCTTTTCCTGCAAAGTGGGAAGCACGATCTGGTATGCAACGCTGGTGGCGAGGTTAGGCGTCTGACACGGGAGCTGAGCTGTTCATTCCCAGAGAAATGCGCACTGTGTGTGGTCTCCTTTTTGGACTACAAGCTATGTCAAGCTTTGTACGTTCATCTTTTCATCCCAAGAGGCCCGCACAATGCTCGGCACATAGTAGCTTCTCAACACCTTTCCCAGATGGTAAGCATAAATCCCATTTCCCAATTCTGCCATTTCTCAGTTCACAAGGAGGCAAAATTGCACTTTGCCTCCTCTCTGGTTTCGGGCCAGGCAACGGAGAGTTTCTGTCTGAGTTTGCAACAAACTGCTAAAGAGAACAGAGGAGAGGCACTGAAGTCAAAGTTGTTTTGTTTATGCCGTCATAGCCTTCTGTACTTTTCCCAGGTGATAGTAGGTGCTCAGTAAACACTTGTTGACATGAATAGAAGAACTTCTTTGGATTTTTAGTTTATGTGAGAACAACTATTTAGTGACGATCAGATATTTATAATAATGCGTTTGGCTTTACCAGCCTCAGGATTATCTATTCTTTTTGTACCTATTTGTCATGATTCAGGTAAGGTGGGAAGAGATGGGCCAATGATTCAGGCTAGTTAGGTTAATTCTTTAAGAAGATGTTTACAAAACAGAAGATCATCCTGCCTGTCTTTTAACTCCAAACCTAAATGTCAACCCTCCTGTCAGCAGAGACATAAACCCCAGCCAACAATCAAAACAACTTCGTATCAAGTCAACTTGGTACAGGTTTTTGTCTGACCCTAATATTAGTTCTACTAAATGGGATTATTACTTGGTCCTTGTGAATAAATTCCATTCTGGTACTACGTTTTCAGGAAACGGTTTCCTATCTGTTTTGTTTCGTTTTGATACTTTTCCAGATTCTTCAGCTGTCTCTAGATTGTAGCCATTGTCTTCCGGCTCAGGGCCTTGTTGGTCTCTGGGGCCAGGATCCTGCTACTTCTTGTGACCTTCTTTGCCACCAGTCGGGTCTGTCGTGCCAGGTGACTTCCATGCTTTCCTGACGTCATGCTTTTCCTCACCATCTGCTGCTGAGGTTGTCCCCGGCAGTTTCTGTCACCCACAGTCGTGGAGTGACCTCCAGACCCTGAACCCTTCATCATTGCATGGGCCCAGCTTGGGCGTGATCAAGGTTTGTCATGATCGCTGGCTGGAAGGCTAGAGCTGACTCCCAACTAACTCTGAGCTGAGTTCTACCTCATCCTATTCCTTATCCGTAAAGATGGGACCGCCAAGCAACATGGAAATGCTGCATGTAACATGAAGCCTGCTTCCGCAGATGTGGTATGAAATAGTTTTCCTAAGAGAAATGAAATGATGGGGGCATTTTAATTGATCAAAGCCTTGCTCAGAGAACTTAGACTTAAATTCCCAGACTCAAAAAAGACACAATTCGAGGTTAGAAAAATGACGAGCAATTGCAGGGACGGGTTTTTTGTTTTTTGGGTTTTTTTTATTTATCTGTGAACCCAATCTTTGAGAGGCATCTAGACACAAACGGACACATTCCAGGCTACCTGAGATGTAAGTAATTGTTTTGGTCACTCGTTGCTACCATAGTATGCCAAGTAGTTCAGATAAATATTTGAAATGAGTGACTATAAAATCTTGCAGCAATGAGCCAGATAAAGACAACCTCACTTTTGTTTCTTGGTTTGTAACTTCCCAGAACAGATATTATCATATGCTCTGGCATAAGAGATTTTTGTCATCTCAGGGGGTCATGAAAGTGCCAGGAGTGATAGACCACGTGGATGGGAAGAGGGGAAGAGAGGGAGAGAAAATAAACTCTAATGTAATGTTTTAAGCACAATAAACTGTGTTTATTCTCTTCGGGTACTGCACCATTCTGTCCTGCATATTATGGGAACAATAACTACCTTAGGGTGGAAGAATCTGACAGAACAAGGCCACAGATACTTTTCCAAGGACAACCTTAGGAAGTCTGTACAGGTAATCTCATCAAGTCTGCACATGGGAAACTGGGGACCAAGAAGCTAAGTGAGAGCAAGGCACCCCAGAACTGGAATTCAGGTCTCCGGAGCTTTATGAGGACTCTCTGTGTACCATGTTATTAGTGACACAGATGTGCATCTGGATCCCCGTGCCTTTGGGGAATTGTGTCAAGGTTTGTTGGCAAAACACCGTACTTCCGGGAGATCAAATGTTTCCGGTCCTACATTCTATGCAGGACTGGCTCAGTGAATGAAGTTTCAAGGACAGTTTGTCTTATGGAACACGGCCCCCAAAAGAAAGGACGTTCAAGCAGAAGAAAAATGTAAAGTGGTGCGACGAAGGACAGAAGGTGAGCGATGCTTAACACGGACAAATTTTAAATGCAATAAGCAGATGCTTTGAACAAACACGATTCCAGAGAACTCCGATGCACTGCGTGCACAGAGCATCAGCCACCTTTGATGCTCGTCTTCCTGAAACCATCGTTTCATGGGAGGTGCGGGTTCCACATTTGATAGACCAAGTACCTCTCACATGGCAGGGAAGAAAGTTAAGGCCTTAACTATTACAAGCGAATCTAATCAATATCGGGGTATTTTTAACAAAGGCTACAGTCATCTCCACTCCCCTGCCTCCTTCCAGAAGCCGTATTTTTTTAAGCCAGAGAAAGTAAATGTTTATTAAAAGCCTTCCAGCCAGCGATGCCTTTCAATTAGCAGTCCCCTTAAGATCCTACATCCTTCTGCTATTCCCTTAAGAACGATTTTAGCTGCAATCTGCACTTAATATTGAATTTGCACCAGAGAAATTCATTAGATACAAAGAGTATGAGAATTCCTTTTATGCATCCATTCTTTTAATTCAGTCCAAGCTACTGTGCCTCCAAGTCACGTCAGATACACTTGGGGGTTGAGAGAGAGAGAGAGAGAGAATGGGTGTGGTGAGGCAGGACTGGAGGGGAGAACAAAGCGAAGAGAGAGGACCTGGGACTTCAGCTAACCTTAGCTGCTGTTCAGACAGAAGGGAGAGTGGGACCAGAGGAAGGGGCAAAACCCAAGAGAGAGAAAGGGGTAGCTGCAACACAGGGCAGCTGAGTTTTGGAAACCATCCTTCTAAATCAAAATTAGTGTGAGTTTTTGAAAAAAATGTTTATTTATTTATTTTTAGAGAGAGAGAGAGAGAGAGAGAGAGAGTGCACGAGCAGGGAAAAGGCAGAGAAAGGGGGAGAGAGAATCTTAAGCAGGCTCCATGCTAGGCACAGGGCCCAATGTGGGGCTCGATCTCATGACCATGAGATCCCAACCTGAGCTGGAATCAAGAGCTGGATGCTTAACCCATTGAGCCACTAAGGCTCCCCCAGTGTGATTTTCTTTTAAGGCCGTCTATACATGATCAATCTCCTAGGGACAATTTCAGTTTTAAATAGATTTCTGCTACAACCAACTTTGCAAAAGGGAGTTTATCTAGACAAGCCACGACTTAAATCCTGACTCAAAGGCGGGTGTCGTGTCCTAGGTCCTACCACATGTCAGAAATTGTGGGCCTACGAGTGTGGCGCGGACTGGGTGAGGCTGGGGCTTGTGCGTGACTGTTGGCTCCTTCACAGCATGAGATTCAGGGCTGCTGGCCGTAGGAGCAAGGGCAGGAAAGATTCAGTGCTTGGGTGGGGAAGCTCCCTCCACAGATTTCCAAAAATAAGAAGAAATGCCCGTGAACATGCTTTAGAAATTGTGAAGTATTAGCATGAGATCTCAGTGTTACTTGGGAGGGTGTTCATGTACACAGGTTCATCTGGGGCTTTTCTGGGCTGCAAGGGCGTAATGAGGTGGTTTTGTAGAATAAGGGTTCTTCCCCTTTGAAGGGGCTCTAGGCTCTTCCTCGGAATGGCACGGCCCAAGAGTGGGGTCCCCAGCAGCAAATCTCCCTCAGAGAGCAGGTCTCCTGTCCTTGCAAAGCTCCGTTGGTCTATTCTGCAACATTGCCCAGAAAATGCTCCTTGCTGACACTGACCAACGCTGGACAGGAAACTCAACCATTTACGGCATCTCCAAAAATTCCACTGGAGCCATTGGACTGTAAACTCCTGACATTTAGCACCTGGCTTACTCATCTCTGCGTCCTTGGAGCCCAGCGTAGAGCTAGGTACGTAACAGCTGGTCCATGAATGAGTGCTAAAGCTAATTGCTAATGAAATTAGTACCTGTCACTTAAAATAGGTCTCCCTGTCCCTTCCACTCAGGTATAATGTTGGCACGTTGCTCTAACCTGGAATGGCTGTCACGAGAACACTTGAGAAGTGCATTTTTAGTCTTAAAGATTATGTAATGAAGACTGTGCCATAAAATCACTTGGTTCAGGAATGGCTAATGCCGGCATTTTGTTCCCTTTCTCTCCTCTCCTGTCTTTCCCATCCCTACTGCTGGTCCCCCAGAACATTTCTTCCACATGGGCCTCTTGGACCTCCAAGCCTTCTCCACACTGAGCCAGCACCGCAGACGAACCTGCCTTCTCCTCTTCATGTAGTTTATCCCCTCCCTTCTATGGATGGGAGAACAGAAGTCCAGAATACTAGAGGACTCTTCCAGCAGTTAGCTAGGGGGACAGGGGATTAGCCCCCAGACCTCGGCAGGTTGTTACCCATTGTGTTTTCCCTCCCGAGTCCCTTTTTATTGTTACTGTTTTTTAGGGAACGAGTAGAAACATACAGATTAATAGAAAAGGCCAACTTTGCAAAAGTGCGTATTTTCCTCTATAGTTGTGAGACAAACAGGGGAAAATTGGCTGAGAAACTCTTAATATTAAACAATGGAGGCTTGTTTCTAAATGCCATCCTGGCTTCATGCTTACTGACATATAAAAATGCCTTGCTTTAATGTATCGATGTGGCGAGATTTGACCCTATGTGGATTTTTACCATGCTCCCCGGATCTAAACAACAATAATAATTAGTAGTAATAGTAGCACTTTAAAGGCAGAATACTCAATGCTAACAGGTAGATAGAACGGTTGCAAATGCACCTCCTTAAAGACAAACAGTTTCACTTCAAGATCTTATCGGAAATACTAACCAATGGTCCACTAACCTTTTTGTAATGAACACAGCAAAGGCAGATCTGGCCACGGAAGGTGCTTGTGTCAGCGTGGCAGGTTTCCAAGGGGCTGAATGTCGAACAAATTGGTGCCCACCTGGCCTTCTTCAAGGTCAGCGCCCCAGAGATGTGGGCTTGAGGCCAAAGGGCATCCCGGAGTATTTTCCACCCGAAGAGGACTTATGCTGATCACCAGGTCTCCCGGGGTCAGCACCCGCAGGCCTGGGGTTGGGATGTCATTGAATGACCTCTGGTTCAGGGAATAACATCCCTGACCTAAATTCAGGGTCTCAATCCGCAAGCTGCTGGCATAAGGTTGGCTCCTAATTCGACTCACATTTTAAATCTTAATTGCTGTAATAATTGGGTCTGCCAAGTTCACCAGTCGGCCAAGGCCTTGGAAGATTTTAACCAAAGGATGGGACTTCCATCTGGTGCTGGCTGAATCCCGAAATTACTGTACTACTGTTCTTGTTCCTACTTTTCCAATTCATTTATCTGAGGACTGCCCACCTTTGGAGCTCAAGTACAAATCATAAGTTAACGTCATGATTGGTGACCGTCACTGACAAGGATTAGTCTGTTCGCCAGAAAGATAGAAAGCCCTGGGGATCCAGGGTTGAAATGACCAGGCCAGAATGACTCAGAACTGTGCAGAAAAACTGAGCAAAATGCTGGCCTTCTATTCCAATTAGTCATTCCGCATTGACTGGTTCCTCAGAGGAATGGCATCCTCAGTCGGGTGCCCCAAGGATCAGAAGCTCCAACCGGGGATTCTTCCTGGAATCATTGGAGGCAGGGGGTACGCAGCACATTTGCTTTTCTGTAGAGCAGTGGCGTTGAGAAGTGTGGAATTTAACCTCGTATTAACCTTTCTTTCTTTGATGAAGGCCGGCTTATGGGGCGTTTGACCAGATCGACTAAGTAGACACCCCCATCTAGTGGCTTCGATAGCACGATGTTTTCTCTCAGCCTCTTGGGCCAATTTTCTGCCCAAACATTATGCTGCTGCTCTGTAGCTTGTGCAGTTATTTCTACTGGAGCCACGGCGTGTTCAGGAAACGGCCAAGGGTACCGCCTCCAAAGCCCTGATGCCACTTTGATCTTTTTCCGAAGTAAATTTTAGCAAATTAGCCCTCCCTTCATTTCACCCATTACTCTAATAGCATCCTCAGGACGGGTTGGACACTAAGCTTGTACAAATCAATGTTACAGCTCCTTGCCAATTACTGTTTATCCTACCCTAAAATATTCCTCCTACTCATGATAGTAATGTTGTAAAAAGAACACAATGTATATAGCAATTTTATTTCAAAGAGTGAATTAGGAAATCTATCAAAGCACTAACAGACTGGGAAATGCATAATAATAACACTTTTTACTTCCATGGGTTCTATCCACCAAGGGAATTATGTATGCTTTATATAAAGCACAAGATTAAAACGGCAATTAAAATGCTATAAACCCAGAGAAAGGAAGGAGAATAATGTAACCAAACAACTGTGTCATGTGAAGTTCTTTAAGAAAAACTAATCAAACGCTCTGTCTTGTTTAAAGAATCTAAATGCAAAACTATCCTAAGGGACAAGACTGAGAGACTGCCATCTAACAACCACGACAAACCAGGTCTTGTGTCTTTCCTTTTGTCTTGACCCCATCTATAAACCGAAGATGATAGGAGGGATCTCGGGTTGCAGCTGGGTTTCGATCCTAGTGATCTAAACTTTATCAGAAAGATTTAAATTAATTCCAGGAGAGTAAAGCAAAAAAAAAATTTTTGCCTTCATTATATATATATATATATATATATATATATATATATATATATAAAAGATATTCAAGCTATTCGTGAAAAGAGAATACTTCCAAGGAAGATGCTGATGGGCATTAATTACATTGGTGATATAATAGCAGTAATCTTAGTATCCACTTTACATTCCAATCATCATCCTGTAAAGTGCCTGCAGTTTAGACAATTTAAAGACTTACTCTTCAAATCCCACCCAAAGTGCTAAACTGTGATTTTAGGATGGAGATCTCCGAGGTAGCAGGTTTAATCACAGTTTGGGGGTATCAGCTTGTTATATCCGCAGAGTAACTGTAACCCTGTTGTAATTGATTGTATAAATAAATGAAACAAATGTAAATTTGCGACTTAAAAGTCTCATGTAATGAAGCTTGAAAAAGACAAAGGTTTTATTGTAGATTGGCCAGGTATGAGTGATTTGCTGTTATCTTTAACTAACTTGAGGAAGTAGTTCAGTAATCTGTAACAACAGAAATATCCAAAGGTGGTCTCCTATTGTCACTAGAAAATCTCTATAATTTTTCCTCTCAACAACAACAACAAAACATAGAGTGGACCCGGGCAAAAACTTTATCGGATCCACATCTAAAAACCAAAGAAGAGGTTGAGAAGTGGCTACATTTGCAACCAAAAATCACAAGAGGCTCACGGCTAAAAGCCTTTTGGAATAATTATCCTCATTTGACCATGAAATTAAATTGTGCTAGAACAGGCTGTTTCGGAGAAAATCTAAACGAGAATCTACAGATTTAATTCAGTAGATGGTAGACCACTCTGGACCACAAAATGAGGAAAATCCAGGACATTATTAACATAATCAACCATGGAAGCTTTCCCTGTGTTTGGTTATTTTTTTTTAAGCCAAATTACAGAGACGTTTTTAGTTGTTTTACCCTCTACATAAGTTTTCTGTTACCTTTCAGCATGCAAAAGATATCAGAAGAATTTTAAACCTACCTCGCTTCAATTCTTTAAGAACGATTATATGTCCCCAGGGATCCTTTCTCTACAACCCGTGGATATTAATGCTGAAATAGGATCCAGACTTCAGGTTATCTTCTCATGGTAAATGGAGGACTTTAAATCTTCTTTTCAGCTGCTACTTGTCTCTACTCAAACTGTGTATCACCGTTTAAGACCCTACAAATGAACTCACGTGATTCACCCCAAGCTCCAGCTTCTCCTCCCCGTCCAACCTCACCTTCAGCCCTTCCTGTCCCCTTCCATCTGGTTATACGGGGCTGATTTTAATTCCGGGAATGTCACATTCTCTTGAGCTGGTTGACCCACGCTCACCTCTCACTGCCTCCCTATTTTGCTTGGTTAATTTCTTCTCCTTCCCTTGCTCCTAAAAGTCCTCCCCAAGCTCCTCCCCACCACCTGAGGCTCAATTAAGACCATCCACTTTGTGTTCTTCAACCCCCTGTGTGTGTCTACCCCCTTCTGATTATGTGGTCACTTTCCCCCACTACGTTGTAAGTGCCAGGCAGAGGGGAAAAAAGTTCTACCTTGCAGATGCTGTCAATACTGGGCCCAGGGTCCCCTGCATCCCTTTCACAATTTCAGACACATCAGCCGCCTGTGGGTTTTCAAAGCCAATTATATATATATATATTATATATATATATAATATATATATATATATATATAATATATATAATATATATATTTGCCAAAGGGCTGCCCTGAGGCAGTCAGAACTTGCTTTGCTGGCTCTAGCACAGAGCAAGTAGTACCTGGGAAGTTGTAGAAATATGAACTGCCTTAAATAATAAGCAACTGTGTTGGGTATAAATACCCCACTTCCCTGGCCCCTGGCGGAGAGCTGCTGGGGTGATTTACATTGCCTCTAGCACTTTCTGCAGGATTGCCCCTAAGCTACCCTTTGTAGGTCTTTGCTTGACCTTTTTCTCTTCTGTCACATTACCCCATCCTTCCCCCACCCCTCCCCGCCGCTGCCCCGCTCCATTTTTTTTCCTGGGCACTCCAGAATAAACCCCTTCCCATGAGTCCAAGGTCTGCTTCTGGGGAACTCAACCTAAGAGCCTAGGGGCTCCCCATAAATGCCTGTTGAGTGAATAAATGCATCTTAATAACCGGTGCCCACCCGGAATCGCTCCAAGTCACAATTTTGACCCTCTTATCTTATGGATTGAAGCTCAGAGAGTGTGACTTGTCCAAACTTACTCAGCCGATGCAGAGCAGGGTCTACCACCACGGGTGTTCTCCCCACTAAATGATTCACCCTTTATTCTGTTCTTTGGAAAAGCTCCTTTGAAAAGACTAGTCACCTTTAGTTCTTTCAATGTTAACCATAATAGTAACAACACTAATAAGAGCTTATATTTACTGAGTTCTTTTTTTTAGTGTCTATTTATCTATTTTTTGAGAAACTATGTGTGGGGGGGAGGGGCAGAGAGAGAGGGCAACAGAGAATTCCAATCAGGGAGGCGGGGCTCGAACTCCCAACTGTGAGACCATGACCTGAGCCGAAATCAAGAGTCAGACCACTTAAGCAACTGAGCCACCCGGGCACCCTTAATATTTATGGAGTTCTTATCACACGTTAGAAAGTACACTAAGTGACTCATGCACATTATTTCATTTGAAATGATGAAATAGGAGTTATTATTTTCCCCATCTTACAGATGAGAAAATTTACAGGCTTAGAAAGAATAATGACCTTGCCTAAGGTCATACACCTGCTAATGGCACATCTGGGGCTTGAAACTTGGAAGTCTGACCCAAGAGCCCATTCTACCAAAAATCGTGCATGCTTTCTAAAATCAAAAAAAAAAAAAAAAAAAAAGATGCCATTGTTCATAGCACCACTTTAGCTCCAAAGAAATATAACTTTAAAGTTCACACTTGTTGTGTTTCTAAGGGCTTTATTTTGAAATTTTAGGATAGCAAAGTTTGGAGGCAATGGTTCTTGATCTTTTTTTTTTTTTAAGGGGGTAACGGAACCTCTGAAACTCAGACTGTTTTGAAAGATGTCACACATACACACAGGGTATTAAATACGATTTCCAGGTGAATTAGAACCCCCCCCCGAATTCACAGAAATAAGTTAACAATCCCTGCTATAAGCTACACTCAGAACATAGCATCAGTAATAAAAAGCATCTAAATGATTAATGGCGTATGCTGCTGAAGGACCTAGCATACAAACGTCATTGGAGAGCCTGGCTCCTACCTTCTAGGTTTTAACGGGACAGCTCATAGTCAGGGCCACCCTAAGCAGCAAAGGTAACAATTTCGGACAGTTTTTTTCATTGCAAGTTTATCGAGACAACTGTAGATTGTAAGTTGTCAGAAATAACACCGAGAAATTCTTCGTAGGCCTCCCCCACTTTTCCCCAATGGTAACCTTTCGCCAAAGCATAGGATCCCAACCAGGATACTGACATCGACCAGTCCCCCAATCTAATTCATACTTCCCCGGTTTCACTTGGACGTACTTGTGTGCGTGTACCGAGTGCGATCCAATTTTATCGTCCGTGTAGTTTCGTGTATACCTCAACGACAGTCAAGATGGTTACCGAGTCCGTCACTACAGATACTCACGATGCTGCTCTTTTGTAACAGCTTCCACTTTCCTCCCACGTGCCCCTCCCGTTTCCGTTCTGAACTCTTGGCAACCACTAAATCCGTCCTCCTCTTCTAAAATGCGGTCACATCAAAAATGTCATCTAACTGGAATCAAACGGTATGGAACATTTTGTGGCCGGCTCTCTTCACTCGGTTTCATCCTCTGGAGAGGCATCCAGGTTGTTGGTGTATCCATAGCTCATTCTTCCATTGCTGAATAGCATTCATAGTCTGCGTGTCAGTATCCTACGGGCGCTGTGACACATTAGCACAAACCTCGTGGCTTAACCCGAAACAAATATGTTATCTTATGGCCCTGTAGGTCAGAGTGCCACTGGATGAAAGTTAAGGTGTTGGCAGCACTGTGCTAGTTTCTGGAACTCCCTTTCTTTTCTTTTCTTTCTTTTCTTCTCTTCTCTTCTCTTCTCTTCTCTTCTCTTCTCTTCTTCTCCTTTTCTTTTTTGTCTTTTCTCCTTCCTTCCTTCCTTCCTTCCTTCCTTCGTTTCTTTCTTTCTTTCTTTCTTTCTTTCTTTCTTTCTTTCCTTCTTTCTTTCTTTCTTTCTTTCTTTCCTTCTTTCTGTTTCTGGTCGTTCTAAGGAAGAATTCATTTTGTTGTCTTTTCCAGCTTCTCAAGTGTGCCTACTCTCCTTGGTTCATGATCCCCTACATCCAGTTGCAAGGCCAGCAAGAGTTTGTCAACTCTTTCTCACATTGTACACCTCAGACCTCCTCTTTGTCTCCCTCTTCCAGTGCTAAGGACACTTCAGATTAAATCAGACCCACCCAGGGGCGCCTGGGTGGCTCAGTTGGTTAAGCGCCGACTTCGGCTTGGTCACGATCTCGCAGTTCCTGGGTTTGGGCCCAATGTTGGGCTCCATGCAGACAGCTCAGAGCCTGCAGCCTGCCTCAGGTTCTGTGTCTCCCTCTCTCTCTGCCCCTCCCCTGCTCGCACTCTGTCTTTCTCTCTCCCTTTCAGAAATAAACATTAAAAAAAAAAAAAAGGACCCACCCAGAAGATCCACGATAATCTCCCCATCTTGAGGTCGGTTGATTAGCAATCTTAATTCCATCGGCACCCTTCATTCACCTTTGCCACATAACAATATATTCACAGGTTCTGGGGACTGCAGTGTGGACACAGTTTGGTCATCTGTTCAATTGTTGAGGAATATTTGGGCTGATTCCAGTTTTTCGTTATTTCAAATAAAGCTCTCATTAACATTCACAGAGAGGATTTTCTGCTATTATAAGTTTTCATTTCTCTAGTATAATTGCTCAAGATTGATACCTTTTGTCTAATATCTAATTGGATTTTTCAACCTTTGAGTTTTGAGAGTTGTCTCTTCTAGATTCTAGTCCTTGGTTGGGTATGTGGTTTGCAAATATCTTCTCCTAGTCTGTAGCTTTTCTTTTCATCCCCTTAATAGGGTCTCCTGCAGAGCAAAAGCTTTACATTTGATGTTGCCCAGTTTATCAATTTTTGTTTTTTGGATATTTTTGGTATCAAATCTAAAAACTCTTTGAACTCATCATCTAGTTTTAGATCCCAAAGACTTTGTCTTTTTTTTTCCCTAAAAACTTTATAGCTTTAGGTTTTTACATTTAAGTTTATGATCCATGTTGAGTTAATCTGTGTATATAGTATGAGGTTTAGGTTGAAGTTCATGGTTTCTTTTCCTTTTCTTTTACCTTCCTCCCTTCTGCTTCCTTCCTTCCTTCCTTCCTTCCTTCCTTCCTTCCTTCCTTCTTTCCTGCCTTCCTGCCCTTCTTTCTCTCTTTCTTTCTCTCTCTTTCTCTTTTTTTCTTTCTTGCATATGGAAGCCCACTTACACCAGCACCAGCTGTCTCTTCTCCAAGGTTATCATTCCTCCACTGAAATGCCTTTGCACCCTTTGTTGAAAAGCAGTTGAGCACATTTGAGTCAATCCTGCCCTTCATACCATGTCATGTTTCCTTATATGTCCTTTCTGCCCTGTTTAAGGAGCTGATTTTCTTAGTGCCCATTATAATTTGATCTTCTTCACTGTGTCTTTCTGCTTGCAAGTTGAACGGCTACCTACAGGAGATGCTGAGTAGCAGAGTACAATATTACCTCAATAAGCATTTCTTTAGACGAAATCAGCCTCCCATTTTTTTTCAATGTTTATAAACCATGGGAAGTTTATCTGCCCACACGCACAGCTTTCTGACAAAAATGCACACAGCTTTTATTTGTCTCTGTTTAGGAGTAGGTAAATATGCCCTACTTGAAACAAAACTGTGGCATCGGAAGTTCGTCTTCTCCAAACATCATCCACATCTCGTCTTTCTCGTCCTCTCTTCACCCAAATCAGCCCCTCCCGCAGTCGGAAAAGAACTAAACTACTTATCTGCATTTTTTTGATTGAATACATTGAGATCCATTTTTGCTTAAATGTTTATATCTGCCGTTCTTCTATACTTCCAAGTTTTTGCTATCTAATTCACGTAGTGTTATTTTTATTGAGAGGAGAGGTTTAAAGATATTTCATGAATCAACAAGCAAATCAGATTTTTTTTCCCTTCAGTGATTTGAGAGGGGTACTCAATTTGGTGGATTGGAAAGGCAGTCTTACCTGGAATCTTACCAGGTTTATTTCTGACATTTCTAGCATTATTCCTAATGTTTACGTAGTGCTGTGTTTGTTATTAAGTAATTGTATACAGTATGTAAAATTCAGTCCCCATGGTCATTGCAAGGTATCATTATACCCAATTTAGACCGGTAAAGTCTGTAAGGGACATACTCACAGTACATATAAACTTGATTGAAGTCCTATGACTTCAAGTCCAGTATTCACTTTACTCTAACAAGCATCTCTTACTTTAAAAGTAAGAGATGAGAAATGCCATAGCCTTCCTTTCTCCCCTCCTCTGGATTCCTTAGAACAACGAAGTGACCAGGAATCCTCACCTCAAGACAGGATGCTCCTTCTAGAACAACACTGCTCAACACCACTTTCTGCAATGACAGAAAGTGTCCTGTATCTGTTCTGCCCAACACGGCAGCCACAAACCACATGTGGCTTTTGAATGATTGAAATGTGATTAATGCTAGGAGGAACTAGAATTTCAGTGTTAATTAATTTGAATTAAAACCTGAATAGCTATATATGGCTAGTGGCTGTTGCCTAGGCTGTCCTAAGCTTCCCTCTCTCTTCCCACCTTCATTGGCTGAGCACAATTTGGGTGTCTCTTTTCCCACCATCTCTGACCTTGACCTATTCCCTAGCCTTCCAAAAACACAAATAAGTATTTTAAATATTTATTATCTTATGGAAGTGTTGAATAATCCCATTTTTATTATCTTTCCTGACATCGTGAAACTTATTATTTCTGCCTCTTGTAATAAAGTGTCTTATAAGAAAAGTGAAAAACATCCTTCTGGACCTCACTTGACCCCTATTATCCTTAAAATTTAACATTCTTAAAATAGAATCGCTCTTTACTCTTAGCCATGTGATGCTCGGCCTTCTGTTGCCCCCTCCTTCCCACACCAAAGTGTCGCCTTCTTGATCCCTATTCCCCGGGGAAACCCTTCTCCAATGGTGTCAACCATCTTTACAACGCCATTCCTTACCTCCTCTACCATGCCCATTATTGACTGAAGGCTTTGTCCACAGACTTTCTCGTTGTCACAAGATCCATCACCGTTCAGATGTTTTAATCGCCCGTGAGGACAACACACGAGATTCCATTGCCTTACCTGCTCGATCCCCTTAACCTCAAGGGTTTCCAGGGTCACTTCACCTTAGCTACTGTCTGCCAAATATCCCTGACCTGCTCACCATTCAAAAGGATACCTAAGGGGCGCCTGGGTGGGTGGCTCAGCTGGCCAGGCGTTGACTCAGGTCACGATCTCCCAGATCATCAGATTGAGCCCTGTGTCCGGCTGATGTGTCCAAGCTGATGGCTTGGAGCCTGCTTGGGCATCTCTCTCTCCCTCTCTCTCTCCCTTGGCCCCTTCCTGCCTCGCTCTCGTTCTCTCTCTCAAAATAAATAAATACACGTTAAAAACAGTAAGCTGGATTTCTGCCTCCTATGCAGAGAGCTCTCTTGTTTCCGCTCAGATAAAGCTACGGTCTCCACCGTCTGGCTTGTAGCGTCTTCTAAGCCCGATACTCATCTTTCAGCCTCCAGCTAGCCTTACTTCTCTCACTGTGCAGCTTGGGGTCTGTCGTCTACCTTTTCAACTGCTCATTTGCCAATAATCCCCACTCCCTTCCTTCAGTGCTCTGTGCCGCACACGCACCTGGCTCGTTTGAATTGTTTGCCTCACCTTTCAAACACGTGAGCTCTGACGCGTTGCTGGAAGAGGCAGCCTGCCAGCATATTGCTGTCTGCGAATTCAACATGCCGTTTCTCCCACCTCGGTGGGGTCATCTGTACTGCCAGACTCCCCTGGGTCCTCCCTAGCCCCTCTCCGCCCCCTTCTCCAGGCAGGCCTCACTCTCCAGGGAGATCTCCCCATGGTGTCAGTGCCTTTGAGTGGATGGCACCTAAGTCTGGGTCTCTGGCACCGATCTGTCTCCCAGGGTCCCGGAGGACAGGTCCCCCCCCGACACGTCAAACGGACTGTGTCCAAAACAGGATCCAGGCTCCCCTCCATCCACCGAGCTGTTTCCCCCTACGTTCCCCATCTTAACAGATTATACCACCCACCATTTGGCACACACAACAGAACTTGAGTTGTCACGTTGACCTTCCCGGTCTTCACTCTTTGCCTTCAAATCACCACATTCTCGGGATTTTCTACTCCGTTGCTCCCAATGTGTGTTTTCTTCCCCACTTTTGCTGCAGTCCAGACCGTGGTCATTTCAACAGAAATCTCAGCCCCTCTTCTGGGCTCTCAATCAGACCGAGTCACTGAATTATCTCGAAAACACCCTCCTTCTAAGAAATAAAAATTATTATGTCCTTGACTGAAATTGTCTGACCATCTCCACCGCCTTCAGAATCAAGTTCACACTCGAAGCCCTTCTCGAGCACCTGACTCTGGGTTATCTCTCTAGTCTCACTGTCTGCTTCTCCCATTTACACTTTCATTCCACAGATGATAAGCCGGTCACGCTGGGCCTCTTTTAATTTCCTCATCTGTGATGCAGGCTCCCTCTTGCTCTCTTTGCATTCGGCGCCTCATGCTGCCAGGAATATCTTTACTCACCATTTTATCCTAGTGGGTACTTATTAGCACCTACTTATTAAAGTTAGCAGGGCCAGATGAACTCATTTTGAGAGCCATCCCAGAAAATAACCTACTGTTTGTTCTCCAAAATGTCAGTGTAGTGAGAGATCAAATAAAGCTATTCGAGGCTGAAGAAAACTAAAGAGACAACTGGAGGCCACGTGTGGTCCTGGGCTGGATCCCGAATTAGAGGGAAAAAGACATACATAAGGGCTGGGCAACTGGAAACAGTGGAACACAGACTGTAGATTAGATTCAAGTTTTCTATCAGTGTTCATTTTCTGAATCCAAGAACAGACACTGGCTATAACGTCTATTGTTATATGACGCTGTGACATTGTTACTGCTATTAAAGGGCAAAAGAGCATGATATACTCAACTTCTTTTGTTTGTTTGTTTTTCGACGTTCATGTATTTTCGAGAGAGATGGAGAGAGAGCAGGCGTGCGTGCATGCAGCAAGCAGGGGAGGGTCAGAGAGCGAGGGAGACAGAGGATCCAAAGTGGGCTCTGTGCTGACAGCAAGAGAGCCCAGTGAGGGGCTTGAACTCACGAACTGAAGTCATGACCTGAGCCAGAGTTGGATGCTTAATCCATTGGGCCACCCAGACGTCCCAACCCAACTTATTTTCAAATCACTCAGGAAAAATAAATTTCATACTCGCATATTCATGTGTGTATATATGTATATGATGGTGTATGCATGGTGATAGATACATAGACAGACAGACAGACAGATAGATAGATACACAGAGGCATACACGGAGGGAAGAGAAAGTGATGAAACAAACGTGGCAATATATTAAACTTGGTGACTTTAGGCAAAGGGTATAGGAGATCCATGTATTGTTCTGGTAACTTTTCTGTAGGCTTGAAATTATTTTACCAAAAAAAAAAAAAAAAGAAAAGAAAAGAAAAGTGAAAAAGGAAGTTCCAGGACTTTTGATTTCCAGTTTTGAATTGTTGTCAAGCAAATGTGAGAGCTTCCGTTCTCATTATTTTGGGTCTATGAGAGCTAAAATTAAAAGATGTTATGGAAATTCTTACAGCATAAAATATTTCATTTAAAAAAAATGCTGGGTACAAGCCGGAAGACTATATTGTAAGTATAATCAATCATATGCAACGTTTGGAAAAATTGTGAGAATATACAAAACGACGTTATCAACGGGTGATGGAAATGGTGGAATTGTATGTGATTTTCTTTTCTTCTTTCTTATTGTTTGTTTTTTTGTAAAATTTGAATGCAGTAAGTATGTGTAAATCGGTTAATAAAATTGAACATACATCTAAGGTGCTTTAACGGAAAAATAGAAAAGAAAGAGAATAAGCGCCTTCTCCCCACGGCCTTGGCTGATAGGATCTGGGAGCAAAGCACATTTAGACAGAGCTGTCTTTAAGAGCATCTCGGGTTACTTAATTATGTATATACCCAAGGAGTCTAAGTATGTCATTCTTAGAGAAAAAGTTATTCACCAAAATTTTATAGGCTTAAAATGTGTGACCAATTTTCAAGTCTCTTTTCCTTGTTTCTGTCCCTCTCCTGACAAAATGGCAACCTTGCCCTTCAGACACACTCCTGTATCACAATAGATCATGACCAGATTATACACAGACACCTCATGCCAAATCTCTAAACAAGATCTAAATTCTAGATCTTGCCATTGGAGGTCGTATATTGTAGGCTTTGTAAGGACAGGGACCCTACTTGTTTTAACCTCTGTTGACAACCCAGCACGTATTAATTTTTAACAAATATTTTATGCAGACATCACACCAGCTTGCTTTAATTGCACATTTTCTGCTTCTTCTCATCTGATTGTCAATTTTAATTTAGTACCGCAACTTGGTTTTAGTTAATAAAATTATAATTCAGTGTTACTCATTCATCAGATCTGATGGTTCCAGTCTGAATTCAGAGGCCCTTGTGAGTGTGGCCCCCAAGCACCTGGTACCTCTTTCTGTCACTGCATTTAGAAGGACTGCATTGCAGTGGCCTGTTTACTAGTCTGTACCAGCCCCCAGGCCCAACCCAGGAGAACATAAGCTCCTTGAAGCGCTTTACTCACATGTCTTGAATGTTGTGTGGCACAGAACAGGTTTTCAAAGAGTATTTTGTGTTGTTGATAAATCTAATTTGACATCTTTATTTTAAGCTGAAGAAATAGAGACCTTGGGGGCTTAAGCATCTTGTTCAGGACCACACAGCTAAATATCTATAAACAATAAGGACCTGGACTTCTTCACGACTAGCCTTTGCTCTTTCTTTTGCAATATAGCTCTGTTTTTGCTTTTGAACTTCTGCATATATTCATAAACACGTAAATGTTTTTCTCCAAAAGAAAAGCTGTAGTGAGTGTGAAATGGCTAATTTTATGTCAGCCTTCTTGTTTGACTGCCCCCATCCTAAGGTCCCCTCTGATCCTGCCTGGTCTTAGGCCATTTCTTTACGTCTAAAACTGTTACTTTCGTCTTTTGATCTCACTAGGAGCTCAACTATGACCTTTTACGTATGCATAAGTGGTTCATTACTGTTCATGAACTCTCTAAATGTTCTCTGGAATGGGATTCCAGTGATGAGTTTCTGTGTGGTATCTGCATCTGTTTTCTCCATAAGGAGAAGGAAAACAAAAGTCGTGGCCAATTAGGCGGACGGATAAAGAAGTAAAAGACCTCCATCAATGGAACAGCTTGCTTATAACTTTAATAAATAATTATCACACACATCTTTAACTGCGGCCCAACTTTTAATAATAGGATGCCACGTTTTAGCTGGTCATGTGGACATTCAGCCAATGACTCCATTTTGCAGTTTCCCTAGCAACAGCAGCTGAGAGTGGCCTATATGACTAACTTCTAAAGAGTGGAATGGAAATGGAAGTGATATGTGCACTATCTGGTTCAGGCCCTTAAAGGGAAAGGATCTACACCACCTTTCTCTCTTCCCCTGTGTGCCCACTGGAATCCTGGCACATCAGTGGTAGACAGAGCTGGCCTCTTGAACTTGAGGTTCAGGATGTGTGACAGGAATGTCAGAGCAAGAAGATGTAAGGAGCCGGGATCCCTGATGATGGTTCCAGCCTTGGACCATTTATCTTCCTCTTGCATGAGATAGAAATAAACTTCTGTCTTACCTATGTCACCATTATTTTGAATTTCCCTATTACCTCAGGCAAACTGATGGCCTATGAAATATATAATTTTCATTTAATGCTATTCTATCAAAGTCTTAATAGATTTGTGGAGTATGAAATAATAAAAATGGAATAAAACATTAACCAAAACCACTTGAACATAAAGTGAGTACATATGACCAATAAATCTACCCATTTAAAAGCTCTCCGGAAGAGGCAGATAATTAGTATTTATACTCTGTTGAGCATTTTAATTATCTTTTTTTCTGGCAATAAGCTTAGAAGACACAATTCTAACAAGAAGAAGCCTGAAACCCGGTGAGGGTCAAACAAATATACGCTTTCAATCACTAAGTGCCTCTTCTTACCTGAACGATCCTGTATTACACATGCACAACTATTGCGTCTTATTTCGCACCACGCCTTCAGGCAAGTCACTGCTCCAGCAAACTGAATTACTTACAATTCGATGCAAGAATCACTGTGTCTTCACGCTCTGGTACTTCTTTGTCAACGTTACTAGCACATAGTAGGTGCTCAATTTCGGTGTACAGGAAGAATGGATAAACATGTTTTCCACTGTGGAGTACCCGCCCCGTTTCCAAATGTCCGTCTCATCAAACCTAACATGGGAGCCTCAAAACTCATCCCCTCCAAGAAATTTCCCCCAATGCCTTCAGCTGGAAAAGATCTCTTTCTCTGAATTTTCATAATACCTTTTCTGTGTCTCTCGAAAGTCTTGTATCACTACTTTCTATCACAGAAATTCATATTTATCTCCTCTCCCCTCCTGTGTAGAGCTTGAAAGCAGAGAAAGGACGAAACTCATGCCAGTCCTTCTCCATTTTTTGTATGGCTACCATGGTGTCTTATATTTAGCATTGGGAGTAGTGATACACATATTAATACCTAATATGAAATGTATATATTTTGTAGATATATGTATTTTTTTTATGTTTATTTATTTTTGAGAGACGGAGAGACAGAGTGTGGATAGGGAAAGGGATAGAGAGAGAGAGGGAAACACAGAATCCAAAGCAGGCTCCAGGCTCTGAGCTGTCAGCACAAAGCCTGATCCCGGGCTCAAACCCACCAGCCATGAGATCATGACCTGAGCTGAAGTCAGATGCTCAACCGACTGAGACACCCGGGTGTCCCAAGTTTGTAGATATATTTTTATTGTGAATTATCTCAAGTGGTTTTGTTGACTAGGCATGGAGAGAGAGCAATGAACCAAAAGAGGATGAGAGAGATCTATTAATTTAATAATCTGTTGACTTCTTAAGCAGCAAAGGGATACTGGATTAAATGACGTTAATTATGGAAATGTGGTTGGGTAACATTTTCAAGTGGTTTTATAGCAATATCCTCACTGGTATCCTGAGGGCTTCATCTTTCCCTTATAGCATTATGACAGAACCAGAAACAAAGGCTGTAAAAACGCAGCTATGAAGTCACCAAAGCAGGTAGTCCAAGTGACAGAAGAATGTTAAGGAATGCTAGAAGAATACATTTGCCCATCCCTGAGTTACAGCTAAACAGATTGAACAGGCCTGGAAACAAATAGGAAGCGAGGGAACAAACATAAACCATACCAGGAAGTCATGGGGGTCAAGTGTCAGCAGCAAATTGCCCCTCTCGATGCCATCTTTGAGGATTCCCAATTATCCAGATGTTGCCCATCAATGTTCTAGCTGGAGAGATGCTCATTTGTGTCCAAAGCTCTTCCCAGGGCCCCCCACCCCACATCATCCAGCTAGTCCAGGGAAGACCACCACTCATGAGCCAAGATGGAGAGATTAGTGTGTGTTAGGGGGGATGGTGAGCATGGTTGTCTTGGAGTGACGACGGCACAAAGCAAAAACATGCACTTGGCCAAAACAAAAATAGTAAGTTTGAAATTTACTGCCAAGAAGGGAATGCATTTTTCTGATCAAGAGTTTCTTAGAGAAGATGAATTTTAAATTAAATCTTTATGAAGATGGTAAAGAAGGCCTGGAAAGGAATCCTAAAGTGGGAAGTAAACTAGCAGGAATGAGCAAATCGTGAGGTGGGAGACTCCTGATTGGTGGTGTGAAATAGTCATGATGATGAATGGGAAGAAATAAAATTGAAGGTGCAGTGAAGTAAGTTGATAGAAGGCTTTGAAGGTTCTGCATGGGTCCAAATGTTCACATTCTTGTGTCCCAGTGTTCTGAGTTTGGGAGATTTTAATGAGTTAAAGTTTCAAGAAATCAAGCTTAGAGGTTGATGGGACATTCAAGATGTTAACGCAATGATAACTGTAATGGAGAGCTTAAATTCAGAACGGATTGATATTTTTCCCTGAATATTTTATTTCCCAAATAGCAGTCCAGATTTGCCATATCAGGTTGATTATGATAGAATCAATGAATATCCTGAGCTCAGATTTCTTATGCAACACTGCAAAGTGCCCATTTATACAAAGAAACAAATAAAAATAGCTCACATTTAGTATGTAAAGAATCTTTACAAAAAGCTTAAAATATGGTATTCTCTTAAAAAAATGGATAAATTTTTTCCAATTTCTTTCTAAGATAAAAATAAAAATCCGTAGCATTACTAAAATACTATAATTTTTAATAAACAAAACAAAAAGTGTTTTAATAACCAATAAACCATCTCTCATATTTTAGGCAGGTATAAGGATAAAACTTACGATTTATTTTACATTTTCTTTCCCAGAATGTAGCCAGTTCATCATGTCCAAAAAAAGAGAACTTGTAGTAATTTTATCTTACAAGAACTATTGAAAAAACTATTACAACTGAACATTTATAATTTCACATTTGTTCTTTCTTCTTCTAAAAGAATATATATTAAATCATTCAGATTTTAAAATATGACAGAAAAAAATGGCATGTGGTGACACTAATGAGCATACTTTCTGATCACAATGGAATTGACTAGAAGCCCACAACAGAAAGACAGGAAAATCTCTAAATACATAGATACTAAAAACAAACACACTATTGAATAATCCATGGGTCAAAGGAAGTTTCAAGGAAAATTTTAAAAAAATTGTAGAACTCAGATGGTAACTCATAAGTGGAATCTAAAAAACAAAACAAATGAATTTTTTTTAAAAAAAGCATAAATCAGATCTATAAATACAGGGAACAAACTGATCACTGCCAAAGGGGAGAGGGTGGGAGGATGGGCAAAATGGGCAAAGGGAAGTGGAAGATATAGACTTCTCATTATAGAATGCATAAGTCATGGGGATGAAAGGCACAGCACAGGGAACATACTCAGTGGTACTGTTATAGCCCTGTATAGTGCCAGATGGTCATGAGTACATCGACTCGTCCAATCACTATGTGGTACCCCTGAAACTAATATAACATTGTATGTCAACTATGCTGAAAAAAATTAAATTGAATACTTTTTGATTATATATATAATATGTATATGAATATGATTACATATATGTGATAATATATATTATACATATAAATATGATTATATATATATGATTAAAAATGATGGGGCACCTGGGTGGCTCAGTCGGTTGAGCATCCAACTTTGGCTCTGGTCATGATCTCACAGCTCATGAGTTGGAGCCTTGTGGTGGGTTCTATGCTGACAGCTTAGAGCCTGGAGCCTGCTTCAATTCTGTGCATCCCTCTCTTTCTGCCCCTACCCTGCTCATGCTCTCTGTCTCTCATAAATGAATAAATGTTAAAAAAATGAAAAAATGAAAATTCAATATTGTGGGGCTTAGTTAAAGCAGCACCAAGAGGGAAATTTATAGCACTAAAATCCTCATATGAGGCAAGAAAAAGTCTTGAAGCAATAATTTATGTCCCATTTCAACAACAAAGAAAAAGAAGAGCAAAATGAGCCCAAAGCAAGCAGAAGGAAGGAAAAAAAAAAGATTAGAGAAGAAATCAATGAAATTGAAAACAGAGAAACAACAAAGAAAATCAATGAAACAAAGGTGGTTTTTTTTTTTGTTTTTTGTTTTTTAAAGATTCGTAGCATTGACCAGATGCTGTCCAGACAGAAAAAAAACTGAGAGCTCTTTCCCTGAGATCAGGAGCACGACAGGGATGTCCACTCTCACCGCTGTTGTTTAACATAGTTTTGGAAGTTCTAGCATCAGCAATCAGACAACAAAAGGAAATCAAAGGCATCAAAATTGGCAAAGATGAAGTCAAGCTTTCACTTTTTGCAGATGACAGGATATTATACATGGAAAATCCAATAGACTCCACCAAAAGTCTGCTAGAACTGATACATGAATTCAGCAAAGTTGCAGGATACAAAATCAATGTACAGAAATCAGTTGCATTCTTATACACTAACAATGAAGCAACAGAAAGACAAATAAAGAAACTGATCCCATTCACAGTTGCACCAAGAAGCATAAAATACCTAGGGATAAATCTAATCAAAGATGTAAAAGATCTGTATGCTGAAAACTATAGAAAGCTTATGAAGGAAATTGAAGAATATATAAAGAAATGGAAAAACATTCCATGCTCATGGATCGGAAGAATAAATATTGTCAAAATGTCAATACTACCCAAAGCTATCTACACATTCAATGCAATCCCAATCAAAATTGCACGAGCATTCTTCTCGAAACTAGAACAAGCAATCCTAAAATTCATATGGAACCACAAAAGGCCCCGAATAGCCAAAGTAATTTTGAAGAAGAAGACCAAAGCAGGAGGCATCACAATCCCAGACTTTAGCCTCTACTACAAAGCTGTCATCATCAAGACAGCATGGTATTGGCACAAAAACAGACACATAGACCAATGGAATAGAATAGAAACCCCAGAACTAGACCCACAAACGTATGGCCAACTAATCTTTGACAAAGCAGGAAAGAACATCCAATGGAAAAAAGACAGTCTCTTTAACAAATGGTGCTGGGAGAACTGGACAGCAACATGCAGAAGGTTGAAACTTTCTCACACCATTCACTTTGTCACACCATTCACAAAAACTTTCTCACACCATGCACAAAAATAAACTCAAAATGGATAAAGGACCTGAATGTGAGACAGGAAACCATCAAAACCCTAGAGGAGAAAACAGGAAAAGACCTCTCTGACCTCAGCCGTAGCAATTTCTTACTTGACACATCCCCAAAGGCAAGGGAATTAAAAGCAAAAATGAACTACTGGGCCCTTATGAAGATAAAAAGCTTCTGCACAGCAAAGGAAACAACCAACAAAACTAAAAGGCAACCAACGGAATGGGAAAAGATATTTGCAAATGACACATCGGACAAAGGGCTAGTATCCAAAATCTATAAAGAGCTCATCAAACCCCACACCCGAAAAACAAATAACCCAGTGAAGAAATGGGCAGAAAACATGAATAGACACTTCTCTAAAGAAGACATCCGGATGGCCAACAGGCACATGAAAAGATGCTCAAGGTCGCTCCTCATCAGGGAAATACAAATCAAAGCCACACTCAGATATCACCTCACGCCAGTCAGTGGCCAAAATGAACAAATCAGGAGACTATAGATGCTGGAGAGGATGTGGAGAAACGGGAACCCTCTTGCACTGTTGGTGGGAATGCAAATTGGTGCAGCCACTCTGGAAAACAATGTGGAGGTTCCTCAAAAAATTAACAATAGATCTACCTTATGACCCAGCAATTGCACTGCTAGGAATTTACCCAAGGGATACAGGAGTACTGATGCATAGGGGCGCCTGTACCCCAATGTTTATAGCAGCACTCTCAACAATAGCCAAATGATGGAAAGAGCCTAAATGTCCATCAACTGATGAATGGATAAAGAAATTGTGGTTTATATACACAATGGAGTACTACGTGGCAATGAGAAAGAACGAAATATGGCCCTTTGTAGCAACGTGGATGGAACTGGAGAGTGTGATGCTAAGTGAAATAAGCCATACAGAGAAAGACAGCTACCATATGGTTTCACTCTTATGTGGATCCTGAGAAACTTCACAGAAACCCATGGGGGAGGGGAAGGAAAAAAAAAAGAGGCTAGAGAGGGAGGGAGCCAAAGCATAAGAGACTCTTAAAAACAGAACAAA